>NW_027255454.1:0-221036 GCF_003086295.3 Arachis hypogaea | reverse complement strand
AAAAAACAGAGGAGCCTGCCGTAGATGAGGCCATTACGGCTCGCCTTTAGGTGTCCTCCTCGGGGATAGCACAACAAAAAAAAAATCGGAGGAACCTGCCAAAGATGAGCAATTACAGCTCGCCTTTAGGTGTCCTCCTCGAGATAGCGTCATTTAAAGAACAAGGGTCAGTACAACGTAAAAAAAAAAAAACCGAGAAAAAACCTAGAAAAAACTGTGAGAAAAAAATCGGAGGAGCTGCCAAAGATGAGGCCATTACGCTCGCCTTTAGTGTCCTCCTCGGATAGCGTCATTTAAGAACCAGGGTCAGCACAACGTAAAAAAAAAAAGGGAAAAAAACTGTGAAAAAAACGAGGAGCATGCCGAAGATGAGGCCATTACGGCTCGCCTTTAGGTGTCCTCCTCAGATAGCGTCATTTAAAGAACAAGGTTCAGCACAACGTAAAAAAAAAATCGGGGAGCCTGCCGAAGATGAGCCATTACGGCCGCCTTTAGGTGTCCTCCTCGGATAGCGTCAACTAAAGAACGAGGGTCTGCACAACGTAAAAAAAAAAAAAAAAAACAGAGAGCCTGCCGAAGAGAGGCTATTACGGCCGCCTTTATGTGTCCTCCTCGGGATAGCACAACGAAAAAAAAAATGGAGGAACCTGCGAAGATGAGGCAATTACGGCTCGCCTTTAGTTCCTCCTCGTGATAGCGTCATTTAAAGAACGAGGGTCAGTACAACCTAAAAAAAAACAGAGAAAAAACCTAGAAAAAAACTGTGAGAAAAAATCGGAGGAGCTGCCAAAGATGAGGCCATTACGGCTCGCCTTTAGGTGTCCTCCTCGGGATAGCGTCATTTAAAGAACGAGGGTCAGCACAACGTAAAAAAAAAAATCGGGGGAGCCTGCCGAAGATGAGGCCATTACGGCCCGCCTTTAGGTGTCCTCCTCGGGATAGCGTCAACTAAAGAACGAGGGTCTGCACAACGTAAAAAAAAAAAAAGAAAAACAGAGGAGCCTGCCGAAGATGAGGCCATTACGGCTCACCTTTATGTGTCCTCCTCGGGATAGCACAACGAAAAAAAAAATGGAGGAACCTGCCGAAGATGAGGCAATTACGGCTCGCCTTTAGGTTTCCTCCTCAGGATAGCGTCATTTAAAGAACGAGGGTCAGTACAACGTAAAAAAAAACAGAGAAAAAACCTAGAAAAAACTGTGAGAAAAAAATCGGAGGAGCTTGCCAAAGATGAGGCCATTACGGCTCGCCTTTAGGTGTCCTTCTCGAGATAGCGTCATTTAAAGAACGAGGGTCAGTACAACGTAAAAAAAAAATCGAGAAAAAACCTAGAAAAAACTGTGAGAAAAAAATCAGAGGAGCTTGCCAAAGATGAGGCCATTACAGCTCGCCTTTAGGTGTCCTCCTCGGGATAGCGTCTTTAAAGAACCAGGTTCAGCACAACGTAAAAAAAAAAAGGGAAAAAAACTGTGAAAAAAATCGGAGGAGCTTGCCAAAGATGAGGCCATTATGGCTCGCCTTTAGGTGTCCTCCTCGGGATAGCATCATTTAAAGAACGAGGGTCAGCACAACGTAAAAAGAAAAAAAACGGAGGAGCCTGCCGAAGATGAGGCCATTACGGCTCCCCTTTAGGTGTCCTCCTCGGGATAGCGTCATTTAAAGAACGAGGGTCAGCACAACGAAAAAAAAAAAACCGGAGGAGCCTGCCGAAGATGAGGCCATTACGGCTCGCCTTTAGGTGTCCTCCTCGGGATAGCGTCAATTAAAGAACGAGTGTCAGCACAACGTAAAAAAAAAAAAAAACAGAGGAGCCTGCCGTAGATGAGGCCATTACGGCTCGCCTTTAGGTGTCCTCCTCGGGATAGCACAACAAAAAAAAAATCGGAGGAACCTGCCAAAGATGAGGCAATTACAGCTCGCCTTTAGGTGTCCTCCTCGGGATAGCGTCATTTAAAGAACGAGGGTCAGTACAACGTAAAAAAAAAACCGAGAGAAAACCTAGAAAAAATTGAGAGAAAAAAATCGGAGGAGCTTGCTAAAGATGAGGCCATTACGGCCTGCCTTTAGGTGTCCTCCTCGGGATAGCGTCTTTTAAAGAACCAGGTTCAGCACAACGTAAAAAAAAAAGGGAAAAAAACTGTGAAAAAATCGGAGGAGCTTGCCAAAGATGAGGCCATTACGGCTCGCCTTTAGGTGTCCTCCTCGGGATAGCGTCATTTAAAGAACGAGGGTCAGTACAACGTAAAAAAAAAAACCGAGAAAAAACCTATAAAAAACTGTGAGAAAAAAACCGGAGGAGCTTGCCAAAGATGAGGCCATTACGGCTCGCCTTTAGGTATCTTCCTCGGATAGCGTCATTTAAAGAACGAGGGTCAGCACAACGTAAAAAAAAACCGGGGGAGCCTGCCGAAGATGAGGCCATTACGGCTCGCCTTAAGGTGTCCTCCTCGGGATAGCGTCAACTAAAAAACAAGGGTCAGCACAACGTAAAAAAAAAAAAGAAAAACAGAGGAGCCTGCCGAAGATGAGGCCATTACGGCTTGCCTTTATGTGTCCTCCTCGGGATAGCACAACGAAAAAAAAAAACCGGAGGAACCTGCCGAAGATAAGGCAATTACGGCTCGCATTTAGGTTTCCTCCTCGGGATAGCGTCATTTAAAGAACGAGGGTCAGTACAGCGTAAAAAAAACCGAGAAAAAACTAGATAAAACTGTGAGAAACAAATCGGAGGAGCTTGCCAAAGATGAGGCCATTACGGCTCGCCTTTAGTTGTCCTTCTCGGGATAGCGTCATTTAAAGAACCAGGGTCAGCACAACGTAAAAAAAAAAAAGGAAAAAAAACTGTGAAAAAAACCCGAGGAGCTTGCCAAAGATGAGGCCATTACGGCTCCCCTTTAGGTGTCCTCCTCGGGATAGCGTCATTTAAAGAACCAGGGTCAGCACAACGTAAAAAAAAAAAAAAAAAAAAAAGGAAAAAACTTGTGAAAAAAACCGAAGGAGCTTGCCAAAGATGAGGCCATTACGGCTCGCCTTTAGGAGTCCTCCTCGGGATAGCGTCATTTAAAGAACGATGGTCAGCACAACGTAAAAAAAAAGAAAACCGGGAAAAAACTGTGAAAAAAAAAACCGGTGGAGCTTGCCAAAGATGAGGGCATTACGGCTCGTCTTTAGGTGTCCTCCTCGGGATAGCGTCATTTAAAGAACGCGGGTCAGCACAACGTAAAAAAAACAAAAAAAAAAAACCGGAGGAGCCTGCCGAAGATGAGGCCATTACGGCTCGCCTTTAGGTGTCCTCCTCGGAATAGCATCATTTAAAGAACGAGGTTCAGCACAACGTAAAAAAAAGGAAAAAAAACTGTGAAAAAAACCGGAGGAGCTTGCCAAAGATGAGGCCATTACGGCTCGCCTTTAGGTGTCCTCCTCGGGATAGCGTCATTTAAAGAACGAGGGTCAGTACAACGTAAAAAAAAAACCGGGAAAAAACCTAGAAAAAACTGTGAGAAAAAAACCGGAGGAGCTTGCCAAAGATGAGGCCATTACGGCTCGCCTTTAGGTGTCTTCCTCGGGATAGCGTCATTTAAAGAACGAGGGTCAGCACAACGTAAAAAAAAACCGGGGGAGCCTGCCGAAGATAAGGCCATTACGGCTCGCCTTAAGGTGTCCTCCTCGGGATAGGGTCAACTAAAGAACGAGGGTCAGCACAACGTAAAAAAAAAAAAAGAAAAACAGAGGAGCCTGCCGAAGATGAGGCCATTACGGCTTGCCTTTATGTGTCCTCCTCGGGATAGCACAACGAAAAAAAAAAAACCGGAGGAACCTGCCGAAGATAAGGCCATTACGGCTCGCCTTTAGGTTTCCTCCTCGGGATAGCGTCATTTAAAGAACGAGGGTCAGTACAACGTAAAAAAAAAAACCGAGAAAAAACCTAGATAAAACTGTGAGAAAAAAATCGGAGGAGCTTGCCAAAGATGAGGCCATTACGGCTCGCCTTTAGTTGTCCTTCTCGAGATAGCGTCATTTAAAGAACCAGGGTCAGCACAACGTAAAAAAAAAAAAAAAAAAAAAAAAAAGGGAAAAACTTGTGAAAAAAACCGAAGGAGCTTGCCAAAGATGAGGCCATTACGGCTCGCCTTTAGGAGTCCTCCTCGGGATAGCGTCATTTAAAGAACGAGGGTCAGCACAACGTAAAAAAAAAAAGAAAACCGGGAAAAAACTGTGAAAAAAAGAAAAACCGGTGGAGCTTGCCAAAGATGAGGGCATTACGGCTCGCCTTTAGGTGTCCTCCTCGGGATAGCGTCATTTAAAGAACGAGGGTCAGCACAACGTAAAAAAACAAAAAAAAAAAAAACCGGAGGAGCCTGCCGAAGATGAGGCCATTACGGCTCGCCTTTAGGTGTCCTCCTCGGAATAGCGTCATTTAAAGAACGAGGTTCAACACAACGTAAAAAAAAAAAAGGAAAAAAAACTGTGAAAAAACCCGGAGTAGCTTGCCAAAGATGAGGCCATTACGGCTCGCCTTTAGGTGTCCTCCTCGGGATAGCGTCATTTAAAGAACGAGGGTCAGTACAACGTAAAAAAAAAACCGAGAAAAAACCTAGAAAAAACTGTGAGAAAAAAAGCGGAGGAGCTTGCCAAAGATGAGGCCATTACGGCTCGCCTTTAGGTGTCTTCCTCGGGATAGCGTCATTTAAAGAACGAGAGTCAGCACAACGTAAAAAAAAAACCGGGGGAGCCTGTCGAAGATGAGGCCATTACGGCTCGCCTTAAGGTGTCCTCCTCGGGATAGCGTCAACTAAAGAACGAGGGTCAGCACAACGTAAAAAAATAAAAAAGAAAAACAGAGGAGCCTGCCGAAGATGAGGCCATTACGGCTTGCCTTTATGTGTCCTCCTCGGGATAGCACAACGAAAAAAAAAACCGGAGGAACCTGCCGAAGATAAGGCAATTACGGCTCGCCTTTAGGTTTCCTCCTCGGGATAGCGTCATTTAAAGAACGAGGGTCAGTACAACGTAAAAAAAAAACTGAGAAAAAACCTAGATAAAACTGTGAGAAAAAAATCGAAGGAGCTTGCCAAAGATGAGGCCATTACGGCTCGCCTTTAGTTGTCCTTCTCGGGATAGCGTCATTTAAAGAACCAGGGTCAGCACAACGTAAAAAAAAAAAAAAAAGGGGAAAAACTTGTGAAAGAAACCGAAGGAGGTTGCCAAAGATGAGGCCATTACGGCTCGCCTTTAGGAGTCCTCCTCGGGATAGCGTCATTTAAAGAACGAGGGTCAGCACAACGTAAAAAAAAAAAATAAACTGGGAAAAAACTGTGAAAAAAAAACCGGTGGAGCTTGCCAAAGATGAGGGCATTACGGCTCGCCTTTAGGTGTCCACCTCGGGATAGCTGATGAGTATTTTGGTGAAAAATAAATTTCTCCCAAAACACACAAATCTAACCGGCAAGTGTACCGGGTCGTATCAAGTAATAAAAACTCACGGGAGTGTGGTCGATCCCACAAGGATTGAAGGATTGAGCAATTTTAGCTTAGTGGTTAATTTAGTCAAGCGAATCAAGATTTGGTTGAGTATTTTGTGATTTGCAGAAATTAAATTGCATGGAAGTAAAGAGAACAGGGAATTAAAATGCTGAATCTTAAAGAACAAGAAATTAAATAGCAGAAACTTAGAATGCAAGAAAAGTAAATTGCAAGAATCTTAAAGTGCAAGAAATGTAAACGGCTGGAATTGTAAAGGGAATTGGGGATTGGATTTGTAGAATTTAAACAAGGAAAAGTAAATTGCATCAAGCAGAGAAGTAGAAGAAGGCTTGGGTTAGATTGGATCTTGAAGCAGAAAAGTAAATAAACATGAAAACAGTAAACAGAAAATGTAAAATTGGGAAACTAGATCTCAGGACCCAGAGACTAAAAAACCAAGTCTAGATCTCAATGCCTTCCTAGATCCAACAAGAAATTGAAATTGAAATTCAAAGAAAGTGGATGAAGAGCAATTAACAGAACTTGAAATTCAATCAAGCAGTAAATAAAGCAGTGAGATCCAAGGTTGAGATTGAAACAGAATTTCTTCAATTCTCCAACCCAAAATCCAAGACAATTGTAATTGAAATTGAAAGCAATAAAACTGAGAGGAAGAGAAGTGAATTCTCCTTCCCCAAGACAAAGAAATTAAAGATCACTCAATATCCAAAGCTCTCCGAAAACTATTATGAAAATTCCAAAAGAAAAGCTCCTCGAAGAACTTGAATTCTATCCTATTTATACACTTTCTTCAAATGATCTTCAAGCCTTGAGTTGGGCCTTTGCTCTTGGTGGAATTGGGTTGAAAGAGGCCTTGGTTGATTGCTCTTGAAGTTTGAAGAACCAAAGTGAACCAATTGAACCGGGTTGGAGTTTTGCAAAAGTTGGCCAAAAGTTTGAGCAAAAGTTAGGGGGCTAACTTTTGCCCAAACTTTTCATATCAGCAACTATATCCATCTGATACCAACGTTGGTGCCAAAGTTAGGGGTCTAACTTTGGTCCTAACGTTGGCCTTACCTTGTGCACTTGTGGCACCAACGTTAGCCACCAAGTTAGGGGCTAACGTTGGCGCAAACTTTTGCTCCTCCCCTTGTGATTTTCATGTGCCAACGTTAGCCACCAAGTTAGGGGGCTAACGTTGGCGCAAACTTTTGCTCCTCCCCTTGTGATTTTCATGTGCCAACGTTAGCCACCAAGTTAGGGGGCTAACGTTGGCGCAAACTTTTGGTGCCCAGGGAGGTTTTCTTCATGCCAACGTTAGCCTCAAAGTTAGGGGGCTAACGTTGGTGCAAACTTTTGGTGCCCAGGGGTGATTTTCATGTGCCAACGTTAGCCACCAAGTTAGGGGGCTAACGTTGGCGCAAACTTTTGGTACCCAGGGAGTGATTTTCATCATGCCAACGTTAGCCTCCAAGTTAGGGGCTAACGTTGGGGCTAACTTTTCACCCAAAAGTTTGTGCAAAAGTTTGAGGCTAACTTTAGGTCCAGCTTTTTGCTTCCTGGTTCAATTTCACTTATTCCATTGTCTTCTCTTTACTCCTAGCTATTCCTTCTTGCTTCAACCTTTCTCCAAGCTTTCTTCACCTATCATTAATCAACCAAACACATCAAAGCTATGCTTAAAATCATGAGATATTCATTCTTTCATAATATGTGACAATTATAGTATAAAACCTCATGAAATAGCATGAATTCATACATGGTTGATTAAATCAAAGGAAACATGAAAATCTAGCTAATTGGCTTGCTTGTAGCTCAAGAAAGGGCATAATTCTAATGAAAACAAAAGAAAAAGACTAGTTAAAATAGGCTAAGATGACTTGTCATCACAACACCAAACTTAAAGCTTGCTTGTCCCCAAGCAAGAAAAGATTTATTGAGAAGAAAGAATGAAATGGAAGAGGATGTTCATGCTGGTAGAGTATTATTTGATAGTTCATGGGATTTTTTGTGTGGATATGTAAATACTCACTTCTTACTGACTCCTAGGCCTAGAAAGTCTCCTTCAAGCTTCAAGTAACATACTGCTATGACCTCTCATTATTCCTTTATCCTTGGCTATTACTTTGTTTATAAGCTTTATTTGAGTGTCATGTGTAGCAAGTTCATTTTCTTTTCTTTATACTTGACACATTATTCACCATAGACACTTGGCTCACATTCCTTCTTAAAACATTGATGCCCAACACCTCTTTGGGTTACTAAATGCCTTGTAGTTAGGTTGCTCTTGATAGTAGATTTTCAGCTGATGATCCCGGATTAGTTAACCCAAGTCACCGAGTGTTGATGCACTCCTAAGAGCTTACTAATCCAAGCAGATCCTAGTACAAAGACATCACAGGCATATATTTTAAAGTTCAAGCTATTGGTGTCCAGCTTTGTTTCTTTTTGTTTCCTTTTGTTCTGCCACTTTTTGGCTATCTCTTTTCTTTCCTTCTTTTTGTTTTTCTTTCTAACCAAGGAAATTTTTTATTTAATTGAGATTCATAGACAGTAGGCCACTCTTTACTTAGAAAGAGATATCCTAGCTCTTTATTCACTAAAAGTGAGCTATCATACAATCACACACATACCACCACTTACTTTTATTCTACTTCTATCTAACAGAGATCATCTTGCTTCACATTCAAACTTTTCTTTTATTGAACTTAAAGATGCAGGGGACAAAACATGCTTCTTGTCAAGTGAAAGTAAACACACAAGCACACACATAAACTAGCCTACTTATTTTAAAAGAAATTTGAATCTGTTTGAACTGAATAAACAATTTAACAAGATATCATCCAAAAGTATTTCTCAACAGCAAAGGTTAAGTATAGATACAACCTATTGGGTTGCATTTCTTTTGTTCTTCTTTCTGCTGTACCCCTTTTTTGAGTCTTGATGCATAGTATCTTCAATTGGTGGTTAACTCCCAGACTTAATTCCTTGCTACTTCTTCTGATTCAACAGGTTAACTCTGGGCAAACTTTTGTGTCCTTGCTAAAGGTTATGAAATTGAGACTAAACAAAAACAGTTAAGTTGTTTGAAAAATCTGTTTGATTGCTTGGAACTAGCAATGTGCAGGAAGTTAGAATGTAATTTTAAATGAAGTTTTGGTGGAACACCAAACTTAGCTTCTTGCAATACATAGCAGTTATCCAACAATCTTATTGAAAAAGTTATGAAAAGAAAACTACCTCAGGTTGGGTTGCCTCCCAACAAGCGCTCTTTTATTGTCACTAGCTTGACATCTTTCAATTCTTTTTAAGAGGGCTGTAGGTGTTGAACCTCTTTTTCCTTTTCCCATTGTCCTCCCAAATACAGCTTTGCTCTGTGACCATTTGCTGTGAATTGATTCTTTGTTGCCTCATCTAGCAGTTCAATATTCCCATAGGGAAAAATCTTTGTCACCAAGTATGGGCCAGTCCACTTAGACTTCAGTTTGCCAGGGAAAATTTTAAGCTTCGAATTATACAGGAGCACTTGCTGTCCTGGCTTGAATTCCTTCTTTGTGATCTTCTTGTCATGCCACTTCTTAGCTCTCTCCTTGTATATCTTAGCACTTTCATAAGCTTCTAGTCTAAATTCATCCAACTCATTTAGTTGTAACAACCTTTTTTCTCCTGCAGCTCGGGGATCAAGGTTGAGGAGTTTAGTGGCCCAAAAAGCTCTGTGTTCAAGCTCCACAGGGAGGTGGCAGGATTTGCCATACAAAAGCTGAAAAGGTGACTTGCCAATAGGAGTTTTAAAAGCTGTCCTATACGCCCACAATGCATCCTCTAGCTTTCTAGCCCAATCTTTTCTTGTGATTCCCACTGTTTTCTCTAGGATCTTCTTTAATTCCCTATTTGCAAGTTCAGCTTGGCCGTTAGTCTGAGGATGGTAAGGTGTGGCTACTTTGTGAATTACTCCATATTTGTGGAGGAGTTTCTCCATCTGTTTGTTGCAAAAGTGACTACCACCATCACTAACAAGACCCTTGGGCACTCCATACCTAGTGAAGATGTGCTTTTTAAGGAATTGGAGGACAATCTGTGCATCACAGGTGGTTGTGGCTATGGCTTCCACCCACTTTGAGACATATTCCACTGCTACCAAGATGTATCTAAAAGAATAGGAAGGAGGAAAAGGCCCCATGAAATCAATTCCCCATAGATCGAACAATTCTAATTCTAAGATAAAGTTTTGAGGCAACTCATTCCTTTTTGTTAATCCTCCTGTTTTCTGGCATTCATTACATTGGTGTACATATTCTCTGGCATCGTTGAGATAGTTGGCCAATAGAAGCCACTCTGCAGTATTTTTGCGGCTGTTTTTTCTGGGCCAAAGTGTCCACCATAAGCTGAACCATGACAATGCCACAAGATGTCCCTCACTTCACTTTCAGGAATACACCTTTTGATCACTCCATCAGAGCATCTCTTGAATAAGAAGGGTTCATCCCATGAAAATTTCCTTGCTTCGTTGATCAACTTCTTCACTTGTTGCTTAGAGAACTCTTGCGGTATCTTCCTTCCCACTTTGTAATTTGCTATGTCAGCAAACCAAGGTGCTTGCTGGATCTGCAGAAGGTGCTCATCTGGGAAGCTTTCATTTATGGGCTGGGATGCTTTTTGACTTGTTTCATGTGGTAGCCTTGACAGATGATCAGCGACCTGATTTTCAGTGCCCTTCCTATCTCTTATCTCAATGTCAAATTCTTGTAGGAGCAGTATCCACCTGATGAGTCTTGGTTTAGCATCCTGCTTTGACATCAAATACTTAAGTGCAGCATGATCAGTGTAAACCACAACTTTGGATCCTATCAGATATGATCTAAACTTATCAAATGCATAGACTACAGCTAGCAACTCTTTTTCTGTTGTGGTGTAATTTCTTTGGGCCTCATTCAACACTTTACTTGCATAATATATGACATGATGCAAATTTCCCTTCTTTTGCCCAAGTACAGCACCAATTGCAATGTCACTTGCATCACACATGAGTTCAAAAGGTAATTCCCAATCTGGAGGTGTGATGATTGGTGCTGTTGTGAGTCTATTTTTTAAAGTTTCAAAGGCATGCTAGCAGTTTTCATCAAAAACAAAAGGGTTATCAAGCATTAACAGATTACTCAAAGGTTTGGCTATTTTTGAAAAGTCCTTGATAAACCTTCTGTAAAATCCGGCATGCCCCAAGAAACTTCTAACAGATTTCACATTAATTGGTGGAGGGAGTTTTTTTATGATCTCAACCTTTGCCTTATCAACCTCTATCCCTTTTCTTGAAACTTTATGGCAAAGAACAATCCCTTCGGGTACCATGAAATGGCATTTCTCCCAGTTTAAAACCAAATTAGTTTCTTGGCACCGTTTCAAGACAAGGGTTAAATGGTTTAGGCAAGCATTGAAATTATCACCAAAAACAGAGAAGTCATCCATGAAGACCTCTAAAAACTTTTCGACCATATCAGAGAAGATGGATAGCATACACCTTTGAAATGTGGCAGGGGCGTTGCAAAGCCCAAAGGGCATCCTTCGGTATGCAAAGACTCCAAATGGACATGTAAAGGCAGTCTTCTCTTGATCCTTGGGGTCCAACACGATTTGATTATACCCAGAATATCCATCCAAAAAGCAATAATACGCATGGCCGGCCAACCTTTCCAGCATTTGATCAATGAACGGGAGAGGGAAGTGATCTTTTCTGGTCGCATCATTCAACCTTCTATAGTCTATGCACATCCTCCATCCAGTCACTGTTCTAGTAGGAATCAACTCATTCTTCTCATTAGTGATGACCGTCATTCCTCCCTTTTTTGGTACAACTTGAACCGGGCTCACCCATGGGCTGTCAGATATTGGGAAGATTATCCCTGCATTCCACAACTTCATTACTTCCTTTTGGACAACTTCCTTCATTATGGGATTTAGTCTCCTTTGAGGTTGAACCACTGGTTTGGAATTGTCTTCCAAGAGGATTTTATGCATACATACTGCAGGGCTGATACCTTTCAGGTCATCAATGGTCCATCCCAAAGCATCTTTGTGGGCTTTGAGTACATCAAGAAGTTCTCCCTCTTCCTTCTTTGTCAGGGATGAATTTATGATCACTGGGAAGCTTTCCGATGTGCCAAGGAATGCATATTTGAGATGGGTTGGTAAAGGTTTCAGTTCTTGTTTTCGTACATCTTCCTTCTTGTCTTGTCTTTCATCTGGCTCAGTAGTGATCTCAGTCACTTGTTCCTCTGTTGCCCCTTGATTTCCTTCTTGCTCTTGAAAATTTTCTTCCAATATTTCTTCCACCAAACTGTCTATCATATCCACTCTTACGTAATCCTCTTGCTCAGGAACGTGTTGCATTGATTTGAACACATTTATGACCATTTGTTCATTATGGACCCTGAAGATCATCTCTCCTTTTTCTACATCAATGATGGCCCTTGCTGTGTGTAGAAATGGCCTTTCCAGAATGATTGAGTCGTTTCCTTCTTCTTCAGTATCCAAAATTACAAAATCTGCTGGGAAAATAAACTCCCCAACCTTCACTAACAGATTCTCCACAATTCCACTGGGTGTCTTGATTGATCTGTCAGCCATGACTAGTGACATCCTGGTGGGTTTAAGCTCTTCTATTGCAAGTTTTCTCATCATTGAGAGAGGCATTAAATTGATGTTGGCACCCAGGTCATAGAGAGCCTTGTTGAGAATTATCTTGCCAATAGTGCATGAGACTACAAAACTTCCCGGATCCTTAAGTTTTGGTGGAATACCCCGTTGAATCACAGCACTGCATTCCTCGGTGAGTAATACGGTTTCCTTCTCAAGCCAACTTCTTTTCTTGTTGATAAGATCCTTCAGAAACTTGGAATATAGAGGCATTTGCTCAAGTGCTTCAGCCAAGGGAATATTGATTTCCAGCTTCTTAAAAATCTCAAGGAATTTGTGAAAATGCTGGTCTTTAACCTCTTTGTTAAACCTCTGGGGATATGGCAGTGGAGGTGTGATGCTCTTTCCTATTTGCTGCTGTCCCTGGATTACTTTCTTTGAGCTATGTGGCTGGTTGTCCTTCTCTTTAAGTTTCTCAGTGCTTTTGTTTGGCATCACAACTTGCTCCTTAGCTTCATCGTCCTTTGCTTGCTTCTCATCCTCTGTTGGTTCTTTGATGCCCTCTGCTTGCTTCTGTGTAGTGTCATTGTTGCTTATCAATGTTCTCCCGCTCCTTAATTGTATTGCCTTGCATTCCTCCTTGGGATTTGGGATTGTGTCACTGGGCAGTGAGTTTGAAGATCTCTCAACAGATACTTGCTTGGAGAGTTGCCCAATCTGCCTCTCTAGGCTCTTTAATGATGCTTCATGGTTTTTGTTTGTTATTTCCTGGTGTTTCATCATTTTTTCTATCAAGGTCTCTAAGTTGGTGAGTCTTTGAGGTTCAGGTGGTGCATGTGATGGGTTGTGAGATGTGGGTGGTGGATGATAGGCATTTTGGTTGGTGGGTTGGTTATTGGATTGGTATTGGTTGAGATTAGGGTAGTTGTTTTGAGGTTTTCTGTATGTGTTTTGGTTAGTCTGCTGATGGTTGTAGTTTTGGTTGTTTCTTGGGTTGTTTTGGTTTGAATTCCTCTGCCATGGGTGTTGGTTTTGGTTGTGAGTGTCTCCCCATCTGAGGTTGGGGTGATTTTTCCATGAGGGGTTGTAGGTATCACCATAGAATTCATTTGGGCTTGAATGCATGTACTGGACTTGTTCCTACTGTTGTTCCTCTTGGATTTCTTCATTTTGCCCCCATGTGGCTGATGGTTGGTTGGTGTTAACTGCTGCAACTTGGAGGCCATCAATCCTCTTGGTCATTTGCTCAAATTGTTGTTGAATTTGCTGCTGCATTAATTTGTTTTGAGCCAGGATTGAATCCACTCCTTCTAGTTCCATTACTCCTCTCCTTTGTGATGGTTGGCGGCCTCTTTGATGAGCAAAGAAATATTGGTTGTTGGCCACCATATCAATGAGTTCTTGAGCCTCTTCTGCAGTTTTCATGAGTTGCAAGGAACCTCCAGCTGAATGATCCAAAGCTTCCTGGGATTTCAGTGTTAAGCCTTCATAGAAGTTCTGCAGCTTCTCCCACTCATTAAACATGGCAGGAGTGATGAGATATTTTGGTGAAAAATAAATTTCTCCCAAAACACCCAAAACTAACCGGCAAGTGTACCGGGTCGCATCAAGTAATAAAAACTCACGGGAGTGAGGTCGATCCCACAGGGATTGAAGGATTGAGCAATTTTAGTTTAGTGGTTGATTTAGTCAAGCGAATCGAGTGTTGGTTGAGTGTTTTGTGATTTTGCAGAAATTAAAGTGCATGGAATTAAAGAGAACAAGAAATAAATTGCTGAAACTTAAAGAACAAGAAATTAAATGGCAGAAACTTAAAGTGCAAGAAATGTAAATTGCGGGATCTTAAAGTGCAAGGAATGTAAATTGCTTGAAATGTAAAGGGGATTGGGATGTGGATTTGCAGAAATTAAATAAGGAAAAATTAAATTGCATCAAACAAAAGAGAAAAAGGGAATGGGGATTGAAGCGGATCTTGAAGCAGTAAAGTAAATGAACATTAAAAGCAAGAAACAGAGAATGTAAAATTTAGATCTCAGGGCCCAGAGACTAGAAAATCAAGTCTAGATCTCAATGCCTTCCTAGATCCAACAAGAACAATTGCCAGGGAATTGTAATTTGCAAAGAGAATAGATGAAGAGCAATTAACCGGAAATGAAATTCAATTAACAGTAAAGAAACAGAGAGATCCAAGATTGAGATTGAAACAGAATTTCTTCAATTCTCCAATCCAAGATCCAAGACAAATGTAAAATGAAATTGAAAGCAATGGAAACAAAAAAATTGAAGTTCACTCAATAACAAAAGCTCTCCGAAAACTATTATGAAAATTCCAAAAGGAAAGCTCCCCGAAGAACTTGAATTCTATCCTATTTATACACTTTCTTCAAATGATCTTCAAGCCTTGAGTTGGGCCTTTGCTCTTGGTGGAATTGGGTTGAAAGAGGCCTTGGTTGATTGCTCTTGAAGTTTGGAGAAGAACCAAAGTGAACCAATTGAACCGGTTTTGAGGTTAGCAAAAGTTGGACCAAAAGTTTGAGCCAAAGTTAGGGGTCTAACTTTGGCTCCAACTTTTCATAGCAGCCAGCACAATTTGCTGGTATGAACGTTGGTGCCAACGTTAGGGGTCTAACTTTGACCCTAACGTTGGCCTTGCCTAATGTGCTTGTGGCGCCAACGTTAGCCACCAAGTTAGGGGGCTAATGTTGGCGCAAACTTTTGCTCCTTCTCCATTGAAAATTCATGTGCCAACGTTAGCCTCCAAGTTAGGGGGCTAACGTTGGCGCAAACGTTGGATGGCCAGGGAGGAATTCATGTGCCAACGTTAGCCTCCAAGTTAGGGGGCTAACGTTGGCGCAAACTTTTGGAGCCCAGGGGAGAAATTCATGTGCCAACGTTAGCCTCAAAGTTAGGGGGCTAACGTTGGCGCAAACTTTTGGAGCCCAGGGGAGAATTTTCAAGTTCCAACGTTAGCCTCCAAGTTAGGGGGCTAACGTTGGGGCTAACTTTTCAACCAAAAGTTTGTGCAAAAGTTTGATGCTAACTTTAGGTCCAGCTTCTTGCTTCCTGGTTCAGTTTCACTTATTCCATTGTCCTCTCTTCACTCCTAGCCATTCCTTCTTGCTTCAACCTTTCTCCAAGCTTTCTTCACCTATCATTAATCAACCAAACTCATCAAAGCTATGCTCAAAATCATGAGATATTCATTCTTTCATAATATGCAATAAATATAGCATGAAACCTCATGAAATGGCATGAATTCATATATGGTTAGTTCAATCAAGGGAAACATGAAAATCTACTCAATTAGCTTGCTTGTAGCTCAAGAAAGTGCATGATTCTAATGAAAACAAAAGAAAAGGACTAGCTAAAATAGGCTAGGATGACTTGTCATCAAGGAGGACATTTCCTGATTAGAGCCTTATACCTCTCCCATGCCTCATAGATGGGTTCAGCCTCCATTTGTGTAAATGTTTGTACCTCAGCCATCAACCTTATAATCCTCTGAGGTGGGTAAAACTTGGCAAGAAACTTGGTTACCAAATCATCCCAGTTATTGATGCTGTCCCTTGGAAAAGATTCCAACCATTGAGTGGCCTTGTCCCTGAGAGAAAATGGGAATAGCATCAGTTTGTAACTGTCAGGAGGCACTCCATTAGTTTTGACAGTGTTGCATATCCTCAAGAAAGTGGATAAATGTTGGTGTGGGTCCTCAAGTGGTCCTCCACCAAAAGAGCAATTGTTCTGAACCAGAGTGATGAGTTGTGGCTTGAGTTCAAAATTGTTAGCATTGACATTTGGAGCCAAGATGCTGCTCCCACAATGTCTAGGATTTGCAAAGGTATAGGAAGCCAAAACTCTCCTCTGGGGTGGGTTGTCATTGTTGTTGTCTGCTCCACCTGGTGGATTGGTTGAATGTTCCTCCATCTCTTGGAATTCTTCGTCTGATTCCTCTTCTCAAACAATATTTTTCCCTCTTTCAGCTCTTCTTAACCTCCTGAGAGTTCTTTCGTCTTGTTCATGAAAATTGGGTATGGTTCTTCTTGTACCTGACATATAAGCAGAGCATGAGAAATGCACAAAACCAGTGACACTTCAATCTACTGCTAGATTGAAGTGTTAGTTAGTTTAAGCAAAAAATCAAACAGTTAGTGGGTTAGTCGAAAATTAAAGAAGAAATGCTTGATCTAGATCACCACTTCACTTAATCATTGTCAATCTAATCAATCCCCGGCAACGGCGCCAAAAACTTGATGAGTATTTTGGTGAAAAATAAATTTCTCCCAAAACACACAAATCTAACCGGCAAGTGTACCGGGTCGTATCAAGTAATAAAAACTCACGGGAGTGAGGTCGATCCCACAAGGATTGAAGGATTGAGCAATTTTAGCTTAGTGGTTAATTTAGTCAAGCGAATCAAGATTTGGTTGAGTGTTTTGTGATTTGCAGAAATTAAATTGCATGGAAGTAAAGAGAACAGGGAATTAAAATGCTGAATCTTAAAGAACAAGAAATTAAATAGCAGAAACTTAGAATGCAAGAAAAGTAAATTGCAAGAATCTTAAAGTGCAAGAAATATAAACGGCTGGAATTGTAAAGGGAATTGGGGATTGGATTTGCAGAATTTAAACAAGGAAAAGTAAATTGCATCAAGCAGAGAAGTAGAAGAAGGCTTGGGTTAGATTGGATCTTGAAGCAGAAAAGTAAATAAACATGAAAACAGTAAACAGAAAATGTAAAATTGGGAAACTAGATCTCAGGACCCAGAGACTAAAAAACCAAGTCTAGATCTCAATGCCTTCCTAGATCCAACAAGAAATTGAAATTGAAATTCAAAGAAAGTGGATGAAGAGCAATTAACAGAACTTGAAATTCAATCAAGCAGTAAATAAAGCAGTGAGATCCAAGGTTGAGATTGAAACAGAATTTCTTCAATTCTCCAACCCAAAATCCAAGACAATTGTAATTGAAATTGAAAGCAATAAAACTGAGAGGAAGAGAAGTGAATTCTCCTTCCCCAAGACAAAGAAATTAAAGATCACTCAATATCCAAAGCTCTCCGAAAACTATTATGAAAATTCCAAAAGAAAAGCTCCCCGAAGAACTTGAATTCTATCCTATTTATACACTTTCTTCAAATGATCTTCAAGCCTTGAGTTGGGCCTTTGCTCTTGGTGGAATTGGGTTGAAAGAGGCCTTGGTTGATTGCTCTTGAAGTTTGGAGAAGAACCAAAGTGAACCAATTGAACCGGGTTGGAGTTTTGCAAAAGTTGGACCAAAAGTTTGAGCAAAAGTTAGGGGGCTAACTTTTGCCCAAACTTTTCATATCAGCAACTATATCCATCTGATACCAACGTTGGTGCCAAAGTTAGGGGTTTAACTTTGGCCCTAACGTTGGCCTTACCTTGTGCACTTGTGGCGCCAACGTTAGCCACCAAGTTAGGGGCTAACGTTGGCGCAAACTTTTGCTCCTCCCCTTGTGATTTTCATGTGACAACGTTAGCCACCAAGTTAGGGGGCTAACGTTGGCGCAAACTTTTGCTCCTTCCCTTGTGATTTTCATGTGCCAACATTAGCCACCAAAGTTAGGGGGCTAACGTTGGCGCAAACTTTTGGTGCCCAGGGGTGATTTTCATGTGCCAACGTTAGCCACCAAGTTAGGGGGCTAACGTTGGCGCAAACTTTTGGTACCCAGGGAGTGATTTTCATCATGCCAACGTTAGCCTCCAAGTTAGGGGCTAACGTTGGGGCTAACTTTTCACCCAAAAGTTTGTGCAAAAGTTTGAGGCTAACTTTAGGTCCAGCTTTTTGCTTCCTAGTTCAATTTCACTTATTCCATTGTCTTCTCTTTACTCCTATCATTAATCAACCAAACACATCAAAGCTATGCTTAAAATCATGAGATATTCATTCTTTCATAATATGTGACAATTATAGTATAAAACCTCATGAAATAGCATGAATTCATACATGGTTGATTAAATCAAAGGAAACATGAAAATCTAGCTAATTGGCTTGCTTGTAGCTCAAGAAAGTGCATAATTCTTATGAAAACAAAAGAAAAAGACTAGTTAAAATAGGCTAAGATGACTTGTCATCAATAGCGTCATTTAAAGAACGAGGGTCAGCACAACGTAAAAAAAACAAAAAAAAAAAAACCGGAGGAGCCTGCCGAAGATGAGGCCATTACGGCTCACCTTTAGGTGTCCTCCTCGGAATAGCGTCATTTAAAGAACGAGGTTCAGCACAACGTAAAAAAAAAGGAAAAAAACTGTGAAAAAGCCCGGAGGAGCTTGCCAAAGATGAGGCCATTACGGCTCGCCTTTAGGTGTCCTCCTCGGGATAGCGTCATTTAAAGAACGAGGGTTAGCACAACGTAAAAAAAAAATCGGAGGAGCTTGCCGAAGATGAGGCCATTACGGCTCGCTTTTAGGTGTCCTCCTCGGGATAGCGTCGATTAAAGAACGAGGGTCAGCACAACTTAAAAAAAACAAAAAACAGAGGAGCCTGCCGAAGATGAGGCCGTTACGGCTCGCCCTTAGGTGTCCTCCTCGGAATAGCGTCATTTAAAGAACGAGGTTCAGCACAACGTAAAAAAAAAAGGAAAAAAAACTGTGAAAAAAACCGGAGGAGCTTGCCAAAGATGAGGCCATTACGGCTCGCCTTTAGGTGTCCTCCTCGGGATAGCGCCATTTAAAGAACGAGGGTCAGCACAACGTAAAAAAAAAATCGGAGGAGCTTGCCGAAGATGAGGCCATTACGGCTCGCCTTTAGGTGTCCTCCTCGGGATAGCGTCGATTAAAGAACGAGGGTCAGCACAACTTAAAAAAAACAAAAAACAGAGGAGCCTGCCGAAGATGAGGCCGTTACGGCTCGCCTTTAGGTGTCCTCTTCGGGATAGCACATCGAAAAAAAAATCGGAGGAACCTGCTGAAGATGAGGCAATTACGGCTCGCCTTTAGGTGTCGTCCTCGTGATAGCGTCATTTAAAGAACGAGGGTCAGTACAACGTAAAAAAAAATAATAAAACCGAGAAAAAACCTAGAAAAAACTGAGAAAAAAATCGAAGGAGCTTGCCAAAGATGAGGCCATTACGGCTCGCCTTTAGGTGTCCTCCTCGGGATAGCGTCTTTTAAAGAACCAGGTTCAGCAAAACGTAAAAAAAAAAAAGGGAAAAAAACTGTGAAAAAAATCGGAGGAGCTTGCCAAAGATGAGGCCATAATGGCTCGCCTTTAGGTGTCCTCCTCGGGATAGCGTCATTAAAAGAACGAGGGTCAGCACAACGTAAAAAAAAAAAAAAAAAACCGGAGGAGCCTGCCGAAGATGAGGCCATTACGGCTCGCCTCTAGGTGTACTCCTCGGGATAGCGTCATTTAAAGAACGAGGGTCAATACAACGTAAAAAAAAACCGAGAAAAAACCTAGAAAAAACTGTGAGAAAAAAATCGGAGGAGCTTGCCAAAGATGAGGCCATTACGGCTCGCATTTAGGTGTCCTCCTCGGGATAGCGTCATTTAAAGAACGAGGGTCATCACAATGTAAAAAAATAAATAAATAAATAAATAACGGAATAACCGGAAAAAAACCGAGAAAAAACTGTGAAAAAAAACCAGAGGAGCTTGCCAAAGATGAGGCCATTACGGCTCGCCTTTAGGTGTCCTCCTCGGGATAGCGTCATTTAAAGAACGAGGGTCAGCACAACGTAAAAAAAAAAACCGGGGAAGCCTGCCGAAGATGAGGTCATTACGGCTCGCCTTTAGGTGTCCTCCTCGAGATAGGGTCAACTAAAGAACGAAGGTCTGCACAATGTAAAAAAAAAAAAGAAAAACAGAGGAGCCTGCCGAAGATGAGGCCATTACGGCTCGCCTTTATATGTCCTCCTCGGGATAGCACAACGAAAAAAAAAAACGGAGGAACCTGCCGAAGATGAGGCAATTACGGCTCGCCTTTAGGTTTCCTCCTCGGGATAGCGTCATTTAAAGAACGAGGGTCAGTACAACGTAAAAAAAAAAAACAGAGAAAAAACCTAGAAAAAACTGTGAGAAAAAAACGGAGGAGCTTGCCAAAGATGAGGCCATTACGGCTCGCCTTTAGGTGTCCTTCTCGGGATAGCGTCATTTAAAGAACCAGGGTCAGCACAACGTAAAAAAAAAAAAAAAAACGGGGAAAAAAACTTTGAAAAAAACCGGAGGAGCTTGCCAAAGATGAGGCCATTACGGCTCGCCTTTAGGTGTCCTCCTCGGGATAGCGTCATTTAAAGAACGAGGGTCAGTACAACGTAAAAAAAAAAAACCGAGAGAAAACCTAGAAAAAATTGAGAGAAAAAAATCGGAGGAACTTGCTAAAGATGAGGCCATTACGGCTCGCCTTTAGGTGTCCTCCTCGGGATAGCGTCTTTTAAAGAACCGGGTTCAGCACAACGTTAAAAAAAAAAAAGGGAAAAAACTGTGAAAAAATCGGAGGAGCTTGCCAAAGATGAGGCCATTACGGCTCGCCTTTATGTGTCCTCCTCGGGATAGCACAATGAAAAAACAAACGGAGGAACCTGCCGAAGATGAGGCAATTACGGCTCACCTTTAGGTTTCCTCCTCGGGATAGCGTCATTTAAGGAACGAGGGTCAGTACAACGTAAAAAAAAAACAGAGAAAAAACCTAGAAAAAACTGTGAGAAAAAAATCGGAGGAGCTTGCCAAAGATGAGGCCATTACGGCTCGCCTTTAGGTGTCCTCCTCGGGATAGCATCATTTAAAGAACCAGGGTCAGCACAACGTAAAAAAAAAAAGGGAAAAAAACTGTGAAAAAATTGGACGAGCTTGCCAAAGATGAGGCCATTACGGCTCGCCTTTATGTGTCCTCCTCGGGATAGCACAACGAAAAAACAAACGGAGGAACCTGCCGAAGATGAGGCAATTACGGCTCGCCTTTAGGTTTCCTCCTCGGGATAGCGTCATTAAAAGAACGAGGGTCAGTACAACGTAAAAAAAAAAACAGAGAAAAAACCTAGAAAAAACTGTGAGAAAAAAATCGAAGGAGCTTGCCAAAGATGAGGCCATTACGGCTCGCCTTTAGTTGTCCTCCTCGGGATAGCGTCATTTAAAGAACCAGGGTCAGCACAACGTAAAAAAAAAAAAAAAACGGGGAAAAAAACTTTGAAAAAAACCGGAGGAGCTTGCCAAAGATGAGGCCATTACGGCTCACCTTTAGGTGTCCTCCTCGGGATAGCGTCATTTAAAGAACGAGGGTCAGTACAACGTAAAAAAAAAAAACCGAGAAAAAACCTAGAAAAAACTGTGAGAAAAAAATCAGAGGAGCTTGCCAAAGATGAGGCCATTACGGCTCGCCTTTAGGTGTCCTCCTCGGGATAGCGTCTTTTAAAGAACCAGGTTCAGCACAACGTAAAAAAAAAAAAGGGAAAAAAACTGTGAAAAAAATCGGAGGAGCTTTCCAAAGATGAGGCCATTATGGCTCGCCTTTAGGTGTCCTCCTCGGGATAGCGTCATTTAAAGAACGAGGGTCAGCACAACGTAAAAAAAAAAAAAAAAACGGAGGAGCCTGCCGAAGATGAGGCCATTACGGCTCGCCTTTAGGTGTCCTCCTCGGGATAGCGTCATTTAAAGAACGAGGGTCAGCACAACGAAAAAAAAAAAACCGGAGGAGCCTGCCGAAGATGAGGCCATTACGGCTCGCCTTTAGGTGTCCTCCTCGGGATAGCGTCAATTAAAGAACGAGGGTCAGCACAACGTAAAAAAAAAAAAAAACAGAGGAGCCTGCCGTAGATGAGGCCATTACGGCTCGCATTTAGGTTTCCTCCTCGGGATAGCACAACAAAAAAAAATCGAAGGAACCTGCCAAAGATGAGGCAATTACAGCTCGCCTTTAGGTGTCCTCCTCGGGATAGCGTCATTTTAAAGAACGAGGGTCAGTATAACGTAAAAAAAAAAAACCGAGAGAAAACCTAGAAAAAATTGAGAGAAAAAAATCGGAGGAGCTTGCTAAAGATGAGGCCATTACGGCTCGCCTTTAGGTGTCCTCCTCGTGATAGCGTCTTTTAAAGAACCGGGTTCAGCACAACGTAAAAAAAAAAAAGGGAAAAAAACTGTGAAAAAATCGGAGGAGCTTGCCAAAGATGAGGCCATTATGGCTAGCCTTTAGGTGTCCTCCTCGGGATAGCGTCATTTAAAGAACGAGGGTCTGCACAACGTAAAAAAAAAAAAAAAACCGGAGGAGCCTGCCGAAGATGAGGCCATTACGGCTCGCCTTTAGGTGTCCTCCTCGGGATAGCGTCATTTAAAGAACTAGTGTCAGTACAACGTAAAAAAAAAAAACCGAGAAAAAACTTAGAAAAAACTGTGAGAAAAAAACCGGAGGAGCTTGCCAAAGATGAGGCCATTACGGCTCGCCTTTAGGTGTCTTCCTCCGGATAGCGTCATTTAAAGAACGAGGGTCAGCACAACGTAAAAAAAAAACCGGGGGAGCCTGCCGAAGATGAGGCCATTACGGCTCGCCTTAAGGTGTCCTCCTCGGGATAGCGTCAACTAAAGAACGAGGGTCAGCACAACGTAAAAAAAAAAAAGAAAAACAGAGGAGCCTACCGATGATGAGGCCATTACGGCTTGCCTTTATGTGTCCTCCTCGGGATAGCATAACGAAAAAAAAAATCAGAGGAACCTGCCGAAGATAAGGCAATTACGGCTCGCCTTTAGGTTTCCTCCTCGGGATAGCGTCATTTAAAGAACGAGGGTCAGTACAACGGAAAAAAAAAACCGAGAAAAAACCTAGATAAAACTGTGAGAAAAAAATCGGAGGAGCTTGCCAAAGATGAGGCCATTACGGCTCGCCTTTAGTTGTCCTTCTCGGGATAGCGTCATTTAAAGAACCAGGGTCAGCACAACGTAAAAAAAAAAAAAAAAAAAAAAAAAAAAAAAAAAAAGGGGAAAAACTTGTCAAAAAAACCGGAGGAGCTTGCCAAAGATGAGGCCATTACGGCTCGCCTTTAGGAGTCCTCCTCGGGATAGCGTCATTTAAAGAACGAGGGTCAGCACAACGTAAAAAAAACAAAAAAAAAAAAAAAAACCGGAGGAGCCTGCCGAAGATGAGGCCATTACGGCTCGCCTTTAGGTGTCCTCCTCGGAATAGCGTCATTTAAAGAACGAGGATTAGCACAACGTAAAAAAAAAAGGAAAAAAAACTGTGAAAAAAATCGGAGGAGCTTGCCAAAGATGAGGACATTACGGCTCGCCTTTAGGTGTCCTCCTCGGGATAGCGTCATTTAAGGAACGAGGGTCAGCACAACGTAAAAAAAAACAAAAAAAAAAAAAACCGGAGGAGCCTGCCGAAGATGAGGCCATTACGGCTCGCCTTTAGGTGTCCTCCTCGGAATAGCGTCATTTAAAGAACGAGGTTCAGCACAACGTAAAAAAAAAAGGAAAAAAAACTGTGAAAAAAATCGGAGGAGCTTGCCAAAGATGAGGCCATTACGGCTCGCCTTTAGGTGTCCTCCTCGGGATAGCGTCATTTAAAGAACGAGGGTCAGCACAACGTAAAAAAAAAAAAATCGGAGGAGCCTACCGAAGATGAGGCCATTACGGCTCGCCTTTAGGTGTCCTCCTCGGGATAGCGTCGATTAAAGAACGAGGGTCAGCACAACGTAAAAAAAAAAAGAAAAACAGAGGAGCCTGCCGAAGATGAGGCCATTACGGCTTGCCTTTATGTGTCCTCCTCGGGATAGCATAACGAAAAAAAAAAAATCGGAGGAACCTGCCGAAGATAGGGCAATTACGGCTCGCCTTTAGGTTTCCTCCTCGGGATAGCGTCATTTAAAGAACGAGGGTCAGTACAACGTAAAAAAAAACCCGAGAAAAAACCTAGATAAAACTGGGAGAAAAAAATCGGAGGAGCTTGCCAAAGACGAGGCCATTACGGCTCGCCTTTAGTTGTCCTTCTCGGGATAGCGTCATTTAAAGAACCAGGGTCAGCACAACGTAAAAAAAAAAAAAAACGGGGAAAAACTTGTCAAAAAAACCGGAGGAGCTTGCCAAAGATGAGGCCATTACGGCTCGCCTTTAGGAGTCCTCCTCGGGATAGCGTCATTTAAAGAACGAGGGTCAGTACAACGTAAAAAAAAAAACCGAGAAAAAACCTAGAAAAAACTGTGAGAAAAAAATCAGAGGAGCTTGCCAAAGATGAGGCCATTACGGCTCGCCTTTAGGTGTCCTCCTCGGGATAGCGTCTTTTAAAGAACCATGTTCAGCACAACGTAAAAAAAAAAAGGGAAAAAAACTGTGAAAAAAATCGGAGGAGCTTGCCAAAGATGAGGCCATTATGGCTCGCCTTTAGGTGTCCTCCTCGGGATAGCGTCATTTAAAGAACGAGGGTCAGCACAACGTAAAAAAAAAAAAAAACGGAGGAGCCTGCCGAAGATGAGGCCATTACGGCTCGCCTTTAGGTGTCCTCCTCGGGATAGCGTCATTTAAAGAACGAGGGTCAGCACAACGAAAAAAAAAAAAACCGGAGGAGCCTGCCGAAGATGTGGCCATTACGGCTCGCCTTTAGGTGTCCTCCTCGGGATAGCGTCAATTAAAGAACGAGGGTCAGCACAACGTAAAAAAAAAAAAGAAAAACAGAGGAGCCTGCCGAAGATGAGGCCATTACGGCTTGCCTTTATGTGTCCTCCTCGGGATAGCATAACGAAAAAAAAAATCGGAGGAACCTGCCGAAGATAAGGCAATTACGGCTCGCCTTTAGGTTTTCTCCTCGGGATAGCGTCATTTAAAGAACGAGGGTCAGTACAACGTAAAAAAAAAACGAGAAAAAACCTAGATAAAACTGTGAGAAAAAAATCGGAGGAGCTTGCCAAAGATGAGGCCATTACGGCTCGCCTTTAGTTGTCCTTCTCGGGATAGCGTCATTTAAAGAACCAGGGTCAGCACAACGTAAAAAAAAAAAAAATGGTGAAAAACATGTCAAAAAAACCGGAGGAGCTTGCCAAAGATGAGGCCATTACGGCTCGCCTTTAGGAGTCCTCCTCGGGATAGCGTCATTTAAAGAACGAGGGTCAGCACAACGTAAAAAAAAAAAGAAAACCGGGAAAAAACTGTGAAAAAAAAAAAACCGGTGGAGCTTGCCAAAGATGAGGGCATTACGGCTCGCCTTTAGGTGTCTTCCTCGGGATAGCGTCATTTAAAGAACGAGGGTCAACACAACGTAAAAAAAACAAAAAAAAAAAACCGGAGGAGCCTGCCGAAGATGAGGCCATTACGGCTCGCCTTTAGGTGTCCTCCTCGGAATAGCGTCATTTAAAGAACGAGGTTCAGCACAACGTAAAAAAAAAAGGAAAAAAAACCGTGAAAAAACCGGAGGAGCTTGCCAAAGATGAGGCCATTACGGCTCGCCTTTAGGTGTCCTCCTCGGGATAGCGTCATTTAAAGAACGAGGGTCAGCACAACGTAAAAAAAAAATCGGAGGAGCTTGCCGAAGATGAGGCCATTACGGCTCGCCTTTAGGTGTCCTCCTCGGGATAGCGTCGATTAAAGAACGAGGGTCAGCACAACTTAAAAAAAACAAAAAACAGAGGAGCCTGCCGAAGATGAGGCCGTTACGGCTCGCCTTTAGGTGTCCTCCTCGGAATAGCGTCATTTAAAGAACGAGGTTCAGCACAACGTAAAAAAAAAAAAGGAAAAAAAACTGTGAAAAAAACCGGAGGAGCTTGCCAAAGATGAGGCCATTACGGCTCGCCTTTAGGTGTCCTCCTCGCGATAGCGTCATTTAAAGAACGAGGGTCAGCACAACGTAAAAAAAAAAAATCGGAGGAGCTTGCCGAAGATGAGGCCATTACGGCTCGCCTTTAGGTGTCCTCCTCGGGATAGCGTCGATTAAAGAACGAGGGTCAGCACAACTTAAAAAAAAACAAAAAACAGAGGAGCCTGCCGAAGATAAGGCCGTTACGGCTCGCCTTTAGGTGTCCTCTTTGGGATAGCACAACGAAAAAAAAATTGGAGGAACCTGCTGAAGATGAGGCAATTACGGCTCGCCTTTAGGTGTCGTCCTCGGTATAGCGTCATTTAAAGAACGAAGGTCAGTACAACGTAAAAAAAAAATAATAAAACCGAGAAAAAACCTAGAAAAAACTGAGATAAAAATCGGAGGAGCTTGCCAAAGATGAGGCCATTACGGCTCGCCTTTAGGTGTCCTCCTCGGGATAGCGTCTTTTAAAGAACCAGGTTCAGCTAAACGTAAAAAAAAAAAGGGAAAAAAACTGTGAAAAAAATCGGAGGAGCTTGCCAAAGATGAGACCATAATGGCTCGCCTTTAGGTGTCCTCCTCGGGATAGCGTCATTTAAAGAACGAGGGTCAGCACAACGTAAAAAAAAAACGGGAAAAAAACTGTGAAAAAAACTGGAGGAGCTTGCCAAAGATGAGGCCATTACGGCTCGCCTTTAGGTGTCGCCCTCGGGATAGCGTCATTTAAAGAACGAGGGTCATCACAATGTAAAAAAAAAAATAAATAAATAAATAAGGTAAAAACCGGAAAAAAACCGTGAAAAAAAACCGGAGGACCTTGCCAAAGATGAGGCCATTACGGCTCGCCTTTAGGAGTCCTGCTCGGAATAGCGTCATTTAAAGAACGAGGTTCAGCACAACGTAAAAAAAAAAAAAGGAAAAAAAACTGTGAAAAAAACCGGAGGAGCTTGCCAAAGATGAGGCCATTACGGCTCGCCTTTAGGTGTCCTCCTCGAGATAGCGTTATTTAAAGAACGAGGGTCAGCACAACGTAAAAAAAAAAATCGGAGGAGCCTGCCGAAGATGAGGCCATTACGGCTCGCCTTTAGGTGTCCTCCTCGGGATAGCGTCGATTAAAGAACGAGGGTCAGCACAACTTAAAAAAAACAAAAAACAAAGGAGCCTGCCGAAGATGAGGCCGTTACGGCTCGCCTTTAGGTGTCTTCCTCGGGATAGCACAACGAAAAAAAAAATCGAAGGAACCTGCTGAAGATAAGGCAATTACGGCTCGCCTTTAGGTGTCGTCCTCGGGATAGCGTCATTTAAAGAACGAGGGTCAGTACAACGTAAAAAAAAAAACCGAGAAAAAACCTAGAAAAAAATGAGAAAAAAATCGGAGGAGCTTGCCAAAGATGAGGCCATTACGGCTCGCCTTTAGGTGTCCTCCTCGGGATAGCGTCATTTAAAGAACCAGGGTCAGCACAACGGGAAAAAAAAAACAGAAAAAAAACTGTGAAAAAAACCGGAGGAGCTTACCAAAGATGAGGCCATTACGGCTCGCCTTTAGGTGTCCTCCTCGGGATAGCGTCATTTAAAGAACGAGGATCAACACAACAAAAAAAAGAAACCTGAGGAGCCTGACGAAGATGAGGCCATTACGGCTCGCCTTTAGCTGTCCTCCTCGGGATAGCGTCAATTAAAGAACGAAGGTCAATACAACGTAAAAAAAAAACCGAGAAAACACCTAGATAAAACTGTGAGAAAAAAATCGGAGGAGCTTGCCAAAGATGAGGCCATTACGGCTCGCCTTTAGGAGTCCTCCTCGGAATAGCGTCATTTAAAGAACGAGGTTCAGCACAACGTAAAAAAAAAAAAAAAAGGAAAAAAAACTGTGAAAAAAACCGGAGGAGCTTGCCAAAGATGAGGCCATTACGGCTCGCCTTTAGGTGTCCTTCTCGAGATAGCGTTATTTAAAGAACGAGGGTCAGCACAACGTAAAAAAAAAAATCGGAGGAGCCTGCCGATGATGAGGCCATTACGGCTCGCCTTTAGGTGTCCTCCTCGGGATAGCGTCGATTAAAGAACGAGGGTCAGCACAACTTAAAAAAAACAAAACACAAAGGAGCCTGCCGAAGATGAGGCCGTTACGGCTCGCCTTTAGGTGTCTTCCTCGGGATAGCACAACGAAAAAAAAAATCGAAGGAACCTGCTGAAGATAAGGCAATTACGGCTAGCCTTTAGGTGTCGTCCTCGGGATAGCGTCATTTAAAGAACGAGGGTCAGTACAACGTAAAAAAAAAAAAACCGAGAAAAAACCTAGAAAAAAATCGGAGGAGCTTGCCAAAGATGAGGCCATTACGGCTCGCCTTTAGGTGTCCTCCTCGGGATAGCGTCATTTAAAGAACCAGGGTCAGCACAACGGGAAAAAAAAAAACAGAAAAAAAACTGTGAAAAAAACCGGAGGAGCTTGCCAAAGATGAGGCCATTACGGCTCGCCTTTAGGTGTCCTCCTCGGGATAGCGTCATTTAAAGAACGAGGATCAACACAACGAAAAAAAAAAAAACCTGAGGAGCCTGACGAAGATGAGGCCATTACGGCTCGCCTTTAGCTGTCCTCCTCGGCATAGCGTCAATTAAAGAACGAGGGTCAGTACAACGTAAAAAAAAAACCGAGAAAAAACCTAGATAAAACTGTGAGAAAAAAATCGGAGGAGCTTGCCAAAGATGAGGCCATTACGGCTCGCCTTTAGTTGTCCTTCTCGGGATAGCGTCATTTAAAGAACCAGGGTCAGCACAACATAAAAAAAAAAAGGAAAAAAAACTGTGAAAAAAACCCGAGGAGCTTGCCAAAGATGAGGCCATTACGGCTCCCCTTTAGGTGTCCTCCTCGGGATAGCGTCATTTAAAGAACGAGGGTCAGCACAACGTAAAAAAAAAAATCGGAGGAGCTTGCCGAAGATGAGGCCATTATGGCTCGCCTTTAGGTGTACTCCTCGGGATAGCGTCGATTAAAAAACGAGGTTTAGCACAACTTAAAAAAAAAAAAAAAAACAGAGGAGCCTGCCAAAGATGAGGCCGTTACGGCTCGCCTTTAGGTGTCCTCTTCGGGATAGCACAACGAAAAAAAAATCGGAGGAACCTGCTGAAGATGAGGCAATTTCGGCTCGCCTTTAGGTGTCGTCCTCGGGATAGCGTCATTTAAAGAACGAGGGTCAGTACAACGTAAAAAAAAATAATAAAACCGAGAAAAAACCTAGAAAAAACTGAGAAAAAAATCGGAGGAGCTTGCCAAAGATGAGGCCATTACGGCTCGCCTTTAGGTGTCCTCCTCGGGATAGCGTCTTTTAAAGAACCAGGTTCAGCAAAACGTAAAAAAAAAGGGAAAAAAATGTGAAAAAAATCGGAGGAGCTTGCCAAAGATGAGGCCATAATGGCTCGCCTTTAGGTGTCCTCCTCGGGATAGCGTCATTTAAAGAACGAGGGTCAGTACAAAGTAAAAAAAAAAACCGAGAAAAAACCTAGAAAAAACTGTGAGAAAAAAATCGGAGGAGCTTGCCAAAGATGAGGCCATTACTGCTCGCCTTTAGGTGTCCTCCTCGGGATAGCGTCATTTAAAGAACGAGGGTCAGCACTACGTAAAAAAAACAAAAAAAAAAAACCGGAGGAGCCTGCCGAAGATGAGGCCATTACGGCTCGCCTTTAGGTGTCCTCCTCAGGATAGCGTCATTTAACGAACAAGGTTCAGCACAACGTAAAAAAAAAAAGGGAAAAAAATTGTGAAAAAAACCAGAGGAGCTTGCCAAAGATGAGGCCATTACGGCTCGCCTTTAGGTGTCCTCCTCGGGATAGCGTCATTTAAAGAACGAGGGTCAGCACAACGTAAAAAAAAAACCGGGGGAGCCTGCCGAAGATGAGGTCATTACGGCTCGCCTTTAGGTGTCCTCCTCGGGATAGCGTCAACTAAAGAACGAGGGACTGCACAACGTAAAAAAAAAAAAGAAAAACAGAGGAGCCTGCCGAACATGAGGCCATTACGGCTCGCCTTTATGTGTCCTCCTCGGGATAGCACAACAAAAAAGAAACGGAGGAACCTGCCGAAGATGAGGTAATTACGCCTCGCCTTTAGGTTTCCACCTCGGGATAGCGTCATTTAAAGAACGAGGGTCAGTACAACGTAAAAAAAAAAAAACAGAGAAAAAACCTAGAAAAAACTGTGAGAAAAAAACCGGAGGAGCTTGCCAAAGATGAGGCCATTACGGCTCGCCTTTAGGTGTCCTCCTCGGGATAGCGTCATTTAAAGAACGAGGGTCAGTACAACGTAAAAAAAAAACCGAGAAAAACCTAGAAAAAACCTAGAAAAAAATGAGAAAAAAATCGGAGGAGCTTGCCAAAGATGAGGCCATTACGGCTCGCCTTTAGGTGTCCTCCTCGGGATAGCGTCTTTTAAAGAACCAGGTTCAGCAAAACGTAAAAAAAAAAAGGGAAAAAAACTGTGAAAAAAATCGGAGGAGCTTGCCAAAGATGAGACCATAATGGCTCGCCTTTAGGTGTCCTCCTCGGGATAGCGTCATTTAAAGAACGAGGGTCAGCACAACGTAAAAAAAAAAACGGGAAAAAAACTGTGAAAAAAACTGGAGGAGCTTGCCAAAGATGAGGCCATTACGGCTCGCCTTTAGGTGTCCCCCTCGGGATAGCGTCATTTAAAGAACGAGGGTCATCACAATGTAAAAAAATAAATAAATAAATAAATAAGGGAAAAACCGGAAAAAAACCGTGAAAAAAAACCGGAGGAGCTTGCCAAAGATGAGGCCATTACGGCTCGCCTTTAGGTGTCCTCCTCGGGATAGCGTCATTTAAAGAACGAGGGTCAGCACAACGTAAAAAAAAAACCGGGGGAGCCTGCCGAAGATGAGGTCATTACGGCTCGCCTTTAGGTGTCCTCCTCGGGATAGCGTCAACTAAAGAACGAGGGACTGCACAACGTAAAAAAAAAAAAGAAAAACAGAGGAGCCTGCCGAACATGAGGCAATTACGGCTCGCCTTTATGTGTCCTCCTCGGGATAGCACAACAAAAAAAGAAACGGAGGAACCTGCCGAAGATGAGGTAATTACGCCTCGCCTTTAGGTTTCCACCTCGGGATAGCGTCATTTAAAGAACGAGGGTCAGTACAACGTAAAAAAAAAAAACAGAGAAAAAACCTAGAAAAAACTGTGAGAAAAAAACCGGAGGAGCTTGCCAAAGATGAGGCCATTACGGCTCGCCTTTAGGTGTCCTCCTCGGGATAGCGTCATTTAAAGAACGAGGGTCAGTACAACGTAAAAAAAAAACCGAGAAAAAACCTAGAAAAAACCTAGAAAAAAATGAGAAAAAAATCGGAGGAGCTTGCCAAAGATGAGGCCATTACGGCTCGCCTTTAGGTGTCCTCCTCGGGATAGCGTCTTTTAAAGAACCAGGTTCAGCAAAACGTAAAAAAAAAAGGGAAAAAAACTGTGAAAAAAATCGGAGGAGCTTGCCAAAGATGAGACCATAATGGCTCGCCTTTAGGTGTCCTCCTCGGGATAGCGTCATTTAAAGAACGAGGGTCAGCACAACGTAAAAAAAAAAACGGGAAAAAAACTGTGAAAAAAACTGGAGGAGCTTGCCAAAGATGAGGCCATTACGGCTCGCCTTTAGGTGTCCCCCTCGGGATAGCGTCATTTAAAGAACGAGGGTCATCACAATGTAAAAAAATAAATAAATAAATAAATAAGGGAAAAACCGGAAAAAAACCGTGAAAAAAAACCGGAGGAGCTTGCCAAAGATGAGGCCATTACGGCTCGCCTTTAGGTGTCCTCCTCGGGATAGCGTCATTTAAAGAACGAAGGTCAGCACTACGTAAAAAAAACAAAAAAAAAAACCGGAGGAGCCTGCCGAAGATGAGGCCATTACGGCTCGCCTTTAGGTGTCCTCCTCAGGATAGCGCCATTTAAAGAACAAGGTTCAGCACAACGTAAAAAAAAAGGGGAAAAAAAACTGTGAAAAAAACTGGAGGAGCTTGCCAAAGATGAGGCCATTACGGCTTGCCTTTATGTTTCCTCCTCGAGATAGCGACATTTAAAGAACGAGGGTCAGCACAACGTAAAAAAAAAAAAAAAAAACCGGAGGAGCCTGCCAAAGATGAGGCCATTACGGCTCGCCTTTAGGTGTCCTCCTCGGGATAGCGTCAATTAAAGATCGAGGGTCAGCACAACGTAAAAAAAAAAAAACAGAGGAGCCTGCCGTAGATGAGGCCATTACGGCTCGCATTTAGGTGTCCTCCTTGGGATAGCACAACAAAAAAAAATCGGAGGAACCTAGAAAAAACTGTGAGAAAAAAATCAGAGGAGCTTGCCAAAGATGAGGCCATTACGGCTCGCCTTTAGGTGTCCTCCTCGGGATAGCGTCTTTTAAAGAACCAGGTTCAGCACAACGTAAAAAAAAAAAGGGAAAAAAAACTGTGAAAAAAATCAGAGGAGCTTGCCAAAGATGAGGCCATTATGGCTCGCCTTTAGGTGTCCTCCTCGGGATAGCGTCATTTAAAGAACGAGGGTCAGCACAACGTAAAAAAAAAAAAACGGAGGAGCCTGCCGAAGATGAGGCCATTACGGCTCGCCTTTAGGTGTCCTCCTCGGGATAGCGTCATTTAAAGAACGAGGGTCAGCACAACGAAAAAAAAAAACCGGAGGAGCCTGCCAAAGATGAGGCCATTACGGCTCGCCTTTAGGTGTCCTCCTCGGGATAGCGTCAATTAAAGAACGAGGGTCAGCACAACGTAAAAAAAAAAAACAGAGGAGCCTGCCGTAGATGAGGCCATTACGGCTCGCATTTAGGTGTCCTCCTTGGGATAGCACAACAACAAAAAATCGGAGGAGCCTGCCGAAGATGAGGCCATTACGGCTCGCCTTTAGGTGTCCTCCTCGGGATAGCGTCATTTAAAGAACGAGGGTCAGTACAACGTAAAAAATAAACGAGAAAAAACTTAGAAAAAACTGTGAGAAAAAAACCGGAGGAGCTTGCCAAAGATGAGGCCATTACGGCTCGCCTTTAGGTGTCTTCCTCGGGATAGCGTCATTCAAAGAACGAGGGTCAGCACAACGTAAAAAAAAAAACCGGGGGAGCCTGCCGAAGTTGAGGCCATTACGGCTCGCCTTAAGGTGTCCTCCTCGGGATAGCGTCAACTAAAGAACGAGGGTCAGCACAACGTAAAAAAAAAAAAGAAAAACAGAGGAGCCTGCCGAAGATGAGGCCATTACGGCTTGCCTTTATGTGTCCTCCTCGGGATAGCACAACGAAAAAAAAAAATCGGAGGAACCTGCCGAAGATAAGGCAATTACGGCTCGCCTTTAGGTTTCCTCCTCGGGATAGCGTCATTTAAAGAACGAGGGTCAGTACAACGTAAAAAAAAAACTGAGAAAAAACCTAGATAAAACTGTGAGAAAAAAATCGGAGGAGCTTGCCAAAGATGAGGCTATTACGGCTCGCCTTTAGTTGTCCTTCTCGGGATAGCGTCATTTAAAGAACCAGGGTCAGCACAACTTAAAAAAAAAAAAAAAAAGAAACAGGGAAAAACTTGTGAAAAAAACCGGAGGAGCTTGCCAAAGATGAGGCCATTACGGCTCGCCTTTAGGAGTCCTCATCGGGATAGCGTCATTTAAAGAACGAGGGTCAGCACAACGTAAAAAAAAAAGAAAACCGGGAAAAACTGTGAAAAAAAAAAACCGGTGGAGCTTGCCAAAGATGAGTGCATTACGGCTCGCCTTTAGGTGTCCTCCTCGGGATAGCGTCATTTAAAGAACGAGGGTCAGCACAACGTAAAAAAAAACAAAAAAAAAAAAAAACCGGAGGAGCCTGCCGAAGATGAGGCCATTACGGCTCGCCTTTAGGTGTCCTCCTCGGAATAGCGTCACTTAAAGAACGAGGTTCAGCACAACGTAAAAAAAAAAAAGAAAAAAAACTGTGAAAAAACCGGAGGAGCTTGCCAAAGATGAGGCCATTATGGCTCGCCTTTAGGTGTCCTCCTCGGGATAGCGTCATTTAAAGAACGAGGGCCAGCACAACGTAAAAAAAAAAAAAAAAAACCGAAGGAGCCTGCCGAAGATGAGGCCATTATGGCTCACCTCTAGGTGTCCTCCTCAAGATAGCGTCATTTAAAGAACGAGGGTCAGTACAACGTAAAAAAAAAATCCGACAAAAAACTTAGAAATAACTGTGAGAAAAAAATCGGAGGAGCTTGCCAAAGATGAGGCCATTACGGCTCGCCTTTAGGTGTCCTCCTCGGGATAGCGTCATTTAAAGAACCTGGGTCAGCACAACGTTAAAAAAAAAAAAAAACGAGAAAAAAACTGTGAAAAAAACCGGAGGAGCTTGCCAAAGATGAGGTCATTACGGCTTGCCTTTAGGTGTCCTCCTAGGGATAGCGTCATTTAAAGAACGAGGGTCAGCACAACGTAAAAAAAAAACCGGGGGAGCATGCCGAAGATGAGGCCATTACGGCTCGCCTTTAGGTGTCCTCCTCGGGATAGCGTCAATTAAAGAACGAGGGTCAGCACAACGTAAAAAAAAAAAACAGAGGAGCCTGCTGTAGATGAGGCCATTACGGCTCGCATTTAGGTGTCCTCCTTGGGATAGCACAACAAAAAAAAATCGGAGGAACCTGCCAAAGATGAGGCAATTACAGCTCGCCTTTAGGTGTCCTCCTCGGGATATCGTCATTTAAAGAACGAGGGTCAGTACAACGTAAAAAAAAAAACCGAGAGGAAACCTAGAAAAAATTGAGAGAAAAAAATCGGAGGAGCTTGCTAAAGATGAGGCCATTACGGCTCGCCTTTAGGTGTCCTCCTCGGGATAGCGTCTTTTAAAGAACCAGGTTCAGCACAACGTAAAAAAAAAAAAGGGGAAAAAAACTGTGAAAAAATCGGAGGAGCTTGCCAAAGATGAGGCCATTATGGCTAGCCTTTAGGTGTCCTCCTCGGATAGCGTCATTTAAAGAGCGAGGGTCTGCACAACGTAAAAAAAAAAAAAAAAACGGAGGAGCCTGCCGAAGATGAGGCCATTACGGCTCGCCTTTAGGTGTCCTCCTCGGGATAGCGTCATTTAAAGAACGAGGGTCAGTACAACATAAAAAAAAAAACTGAGAAAAAACTTAGAAAAAACTGTGAGAAAAAAACCGGAGGAGCTTGCCAAAGATGAGGCCATTACGGCTCGCCTTTAGGTGTCTTCCTCGGGATAGCGTCATTCAAAGAACGAGGGTCAGCACAACGTAAAAAAAAAAACCGGGGGAGCCTGCCGAAGTTGAGGCCATTACGGCTCGCCTTAAGGTGTCCTCCTCGGGATAGCGTCAACTAAAGAACGAGGGTCAGCACAACGTAAAAAAAAAAAAGAAAAACAGAGGAGCCTGCCGAAGATGAGGCCATTACGGCTTGCCTTTATGTGTCCTCCTCGGGATAGCACAACGAAAAAAAAAATCGGAGGAACCTGCCGAAGATAAGGCAATTACGGCTCGCCTTTAGGTTTCCTCCTCGGGATAGCGTCATTTAAAGAACGAGGGTCAGTACAACGTAAAAAAAAAAACCGAGAAAAAACCTAGATAAAACTGTGAGAAAAAAATCGGAGGAGCTTGCCAAAGATGAGGCTATTACGGCTCGCCTTTAGTTGTCCTTCTCGGGATAGCGTCATTTAAAGAACCAGGGTCAGCACAACGTAAAAAAAAAAAAAAAGAAACAGGGAAAAACTTGTGAAAAAAACCGGAGGAGCTTGCCAAAGATGAGGCCATTACGGCTCGCCTTTAGGAGTCCTCCTCGGGATAGCGTCATTTAAAGAACGAGGGTCAGCACAACGTAAAAAAAAAAAAGAAAACCGGGAAAAAACTGTGAAAAAAAAAAACCGGTGGAGCTTGCCAAAGATGAGGGCATTACGGCTCGCCTTTAGGTGTCCTCCTCGGGATAGCGTCATTTAAAGAACGAGGGTCAGCACAACGTAAAAAAAACAAAAAAAAAAAAAAAACCGGAGGAGCCTGCCGAAGATGAGGCCATTACGGCTCGCCTTTAGGTGTCCTCCTTGGAATAGCGTCATTTAAAGAACGAGGTTCAGCACAACGTAAAAAAAAAGGAAAAAAAACTGTGAAAAAACCGGAGGAGCTTGCCAAAGATGAGGCCATTATGGCTCGCCTTTAGGTGTCCTCCTCGGGATAGCGTCATTTAAAGAACGAGGGCCAGCACAACGTAAAAAAAAAAAAAAACCGGAGGAGCCTGCCGAAGATGAGGCCATTATGGCTCACCTCTAGGTGTCCTCCTCAGGATAGCGTCATTTAAAGAACGAGGGTCAGTACAACGTAAAAAAAAAAATCCGACAAAAAACCTAGAAATAACTGTGAGGAAAAAATCGGAGGAGCTTGCCAAAGATGAGGCCATTACGGCTCGCCTTTAGGTGTCCTCCTCGGGATAGCGTCATTTAAAGAACCTGGGTCAGCACAACGTTAAAAAAAAAAAAAACAAGAAAAAAACTGTGAAAAAAACCGGAGGAGCTTGCCAAAGATGAGGCCATTACGGCTTGCCTTTAGGTGTCCTCCTCGGGATAGCGTCATTTAAAGAACGAGGGTCAGCACAACGTAAAAAAAAAACCGGGGGAGCCTGCCGAAGATGAGGCCATTACGGCTTGCCTTAAGGTGTCCTCCTCGGGATAGCGTCAACTAAAGAACGAGGGTCAGCACAACGTAAAAAAAAAAAAGAAAAACAGAGGAGCCTGCCGAAGATGAGGCCATTACGGCTTGCCTTTATGTGTCCTCCTCGGGATAGCACAACGAAAAAAAAAAATCGGAGGAACCTGCCGAAGATAAGGCAATTACGGCTCGCCTTTAGGTTTCCTCCTCGGGATAGCGTCATTTAAAGAACGAGGGTCAGTACAACGTAAAAAACAAACCGAGAAAAAACCTAGATAAAACTGTGAGAAAAAAATCGGAGGAGCTTGCCAAAGATGAGGCCATTACGGCTCGCCTTTAGTTGTCCTTCTCGGGATAGCGTCATTTAAAGAACCAAGGTCAGCACAACGTAAAAAAAAAAAAAATGGGGAAAAACTTGTGAAAAAAACCGGAGGAGCTTGCCAAAGATGAGGCCATTACGGCTCGCATTTAGGAGTCCTCCTCGGGATAGCGTCATTTAAAGAACGAGGGTCAGCACAACGTAAAAAAAAAAAAGAAAATTGGGAAAAAACTGTTAACAAAAAAAAACCGGTGGAGCTTGCCAAAGATGAGGGCATTACGGCTCGCCTTTATGTGTCCTCCTCGGGATAGCGTCATTTAAAGAACGAGGGTCAGCACAACGTAAAAAAAACAAAAAAAAAACCGGAGGAGCCTGCCGAAGATGAGGCCATTACGGCTCGCCTTTAGGTGTCCTCCTCGGAATAGCGTTATTTAAAGAACGAGGTTCAGCACAACGTAAAAAAAAAAGGAAAAAAAACTGTGAAAAAAACCGGAGGAGCTTGCCAAAGATGAGGCCATTACGGCTCGCCTTTAGGTGTCCTCCTCGGGATAGCGTCATTTAAAGAACGACGGTCAGCACAACGTAAAAAAAAAAATCGGAGGAGCTTGCCGAAGATGAGGCCATTACGGCTCCCCTTTAGGTGTCCTCCTCGGGATAGCGTCGATTAAAGAACGAGGGTCAGCACAACTTAAAAAAAAAACAAAAAACAGAGGAGCCTGCCGAAGATGAGGCCATTACGGCTCGCCTTTAGGTGTCCTCCTCGGAATAGCGTCATTTAAAGAACGAGGTTCAGCACAACGTAAAAAAAAAAGGAAAAAAACTGTGAAAAAAACCGAAGGAGCTTGCCAAAGATGAGGCCATTACGGCTCGCCTTTAGGTGTCCTCCTCGGGATAGCGTCATTTAAAGAACGAGGGTCAGCACAACGTAAAAAAAAAAATCGGAGGAGCTTGCCGAAGATGAGGCCATTACGGCTTGCCTTTAGGTGTCCTCCTCGGGATAGCGTCGATTAAAGAACGAGGGTCAGCACAACTTAAAAAAAAACAAAAAACAGAGGAGCCTGCCGAAGATGAGGCCGTTACGGCTCGCCTTTAGGTGTCCTCTTCGGGATAGCACAACGAAAAAAAATCGGAGGAACCTGCTGAAGATGAGGCAATTACGGCTCGCCTTTAGGTGTCGTCCTCGGGATAACGTCATTTAAAGAACGAGGGTCAGTACAACGTAAAAAAAATAATAAAACCGAGAAAAAACCTAGAAAAAACTGAGAAAAAAACCGGAGGAGCTTGTCAAAGATGAGGCCATTACGGCTCGCCTTTAGGTGTCCTCCTCGGGATAGCGTCTTTTAAAGAACCAGGTTCAGCAAAACGTAAAAAAAAAAAAAGGGAAAAAAACTGTGAAAAAAATCGGAGGAGCTTGCCAAAGATGAGGCCATAATGGCTCGCCTTTAGGTGTCCTCCTCGGGATAGCGTCATTTAAAGAACGAGGGTCAGCACAACGTAAAAAAAAAAAAAAAATCGGAGGAGCCTGCCGAAGATGAGGCCATTACGGCTCGCCTCTAGGTGTCCTCCTCGGGATAGCGTCATTTAAAGAACGAGGGTCAGTACAACGTAAAAAAAAAATCCGACAAAAAACCTAGAAAAAACTGTGAGAAAAAAATCGGAGGAGCTTGCCAAAGATGAGGCCATTACGGCTCGTCTTTAGGTGTCCTCCTCGGGATAGCGTCATTTAAAGAACCAGGGTCAGCACAACGTAAAAAAAAAAATCGGAGGAGCTTGCCGAAGATGAGGCCATTACGGCTTGCCTTTAGGTGTCCTCCTCGGGATAGCGTCGATTAAAGAACGAGGGTCAGCACAACTTAAAAAAAAACAAAAAACAGAGGAGCCTGCCGAAGATGAGGCCGTTACGGCTCGCCTTTAGGTGTCCTCTTCGGGATAGCACAACGAAAAAAAAATCGGAGGAACCTGCTGAAGATGAGGCAATTACGGCTCGCCTTTAGGTGTCGTCCTCGGGATAACGTCATTTAAAGAACGAGGGTCAGTACAACGTAAAAAAAAATAATAAAACCGAGAAAAAACCTAGAAAAAACTGAGAAAAAAACCGGAGGAGCTTTTCAAAGATGAGGCCATTACGGCTCGCCTTTAGGTGTCCTCCTCGGGATAGCGTCTTTTAAAGAACCAGGTTCAGCAAAACGTAAAAAAAAAAAAAAGGGAAAAAAACTGTGAAAAAAATCGGAGGAGCTTGCCAAAGATGAGGCCATAATGGCTCGCCTTTAGGTGTCCTCCTCGGGATAGCGTCATTTAAAGAACGAGGGTCAGCACAACGTAAAAAAAAAAAAAAAATCGGAGGAGCCTGCCGAAGATGAGGCCATTACGGCTCGCCTCTAGGTGTCCTCCTCGGGATAGCGTCATTTAAAGAACGAGGGTCAGTACAACGTAAAAAAAAATCCGACAAAAAACCTAGAAAAAACTGTGAGAAAAAAATCGGAGGAGCTTGCCAAAGATGAGGCAATTACGGCTCGCCTTTAGGTGTCCTCCTCGGGATAGCGTCATTTAAAGAACCAGGGTCAGCACAACGTAAAAAAAAAAACGAGAAAAAACTGTGAAAAAAACCGGAGGAGCTTGCCAAAGATGAGGCCATTACGGCTTGCCTTTAGGTGTCCTCCTCGGGATAGCGTCATTTAAAGAACGAGGGTCATCACAACGTAAAAAAATAAATAAATAAATAAATAAGGGAAAAACCGGAAAAAAACCGAGAAAAAACCGTGAAAAAAAACCGGAGGAGCTTGCCAAAGATGAGGCCATTACGGCTCGCCTTTAGGTGTCCTCCTCGGGATAGCGTCATTTAAAGAACGAGGGTCAGCACTACGTAAAAAAAAACAAAAAAAAACCGGAGGAGCCTGCCGAAGATGAGCCCATTACGGCTCGCCTTTAGGTGTCCTCCTCAGGATAGTATCATTTAAAGAACAGGGTTCAGCACAACGTAAAAAAAAAGGGGGAAAAACTGTGAAAAAAACCGGAGGAGCCTGCCGAAGTTGAGGCCATTACGGCTCGCCTTAAGGTGTCCTCCTCGGGATAGCGTCAACTAAAGAACGAGGGTCAGCACAACGTAAAAAAAAAAAGAAAAACAGAGGAGCCTGCCGAAGATGAGGCCATTACGGCTTGCCTTTATGTGTCCTCCTCGGGATAGCACAACGAAAAAAAAAAATCGGAGGAACCTGCCGAAGATAAGGCAATTACGGCTCGCCTTTAGGTTTCCTCCTCGGGATAGCGTCATTTAAAGAACGAGGGTCAGTACAACGTAAAAAAAAAAACCGACAAAAAACCTAGATAAAACTGTGAGAAAAAAATCGGAGGAGCTTGCCAAAGATGAGGCTATTACGGCTCGCCTTTAGTTGTCCTTCTCGGGATAGCGTCATTTAAAGAACCAGGGTCAGCACAACGTAAAAAAAAAAAAAAGAAACAGGGAAAAACTTGTGAAAAAAACCGGAGGAGCTTGCCAAAGATGAGGCCATTACGGCTCGCCTTTAGGAGTCCTCCTCTGGATAGCGTCATTTAAAGAACGAGGGTCAGCACAACGTAAAAAAAAAAAAGAAAACCGGGAAAAAACTGTGAAAAAAAAAAACCGGTGGAGCTTGCCAAAGATGAGGGCATTACGGCTCGCCTTTAGGTGTCCTCCTCGGGATAGCGTCATTTAAAGAACGAGGGTCAGCACAACGTAAAAAAAAACAAAAAAAAAAAAAACCGGAGGAGCCTGCCGAAGATGAGGCCATTACGGCCCGCCTTTAGGTGTCCTCCTCGGAATAGCGTCATTTAAAGAACGAGGTTCAGCACAAAGTAAAAAAAAAAGGAAAAAAAACTGTGAAAAAAACCGGAGGATCTTGCCAAAGATGAGGCTATTATGGCTCGCCTTTAGGTGTCCTCCTCGGGATAGCGTCATTTAAAGAACGAGGGCCAGCACAACGTAAAAAAAAAAAAAAACCGGAGGAGCCTGCCGAAGATGAGGCCATTATGGCTCACCTCTAGGTGTCGTCCTCAGGATAGCGTCATTTAAAGAACGAGGGTCAGTACAACGTAAAAAAAAAATCCGACAAAAAACCTAGAAATAACTGTGAGGAAAAAATCGGAGGAGCTTGCCAAAGATGAGGCCATTACGGCTCGCCTTTAGGTGTCCTCCTCGGGATAGCGTCATTTAAAGAACCTGGGTCAGCACAACGTTAAAAAAAAAAAAAAACAAGAAAAAAACTGTGAAAAAAACCGGAGGAGCTTGCCAAAGATGAGGCCATTACGGCTTGACTTTAGGTGTCCTCCTCGGGATAGCGTCATTTAAAGAACGAGGGTCAGCACAACGTAAAAAAAAAACCGGGGGAGCCTGCCGAAGATGAGGCCATTACGGCTTGCCTTAAGGTGTCCTCCTCGGGATAGCGTCAACTAAAGAACGAGGGTCAGCACAACGTAAAAAAAAAAAAGAAAAACAGAGGAGCCTGCTGAAGATGAGGCCATTACGGCTTGCCTTTATGTGTCCTCCTCGGGATAGCACAACGAAAAAAAAAATCGGAGGAACCTGCCGAAGATAAGGCAATTACGGCTCGCCTTTAGGTTTCCTCCTCGGGATAGCGTCATTTAAAGAACGAGGGTCAGTACAACGTAAAAAACAAACCGAGAAAAAACCTAGATAAAACTGTGAGAAAAAAATCGGAGGAGCTTGCCAAAGATGAGGCCATTACGGCTCGCCTTTAGTTGTCCTTCTCGGGATAGCGTCATTTAAAGAACCAAGGTCAGCACAACGTAAAAAAAAAAAAGAAAATTGGGAAAAAACTGTGAACAAAAAAAAACCGGTGGAGCTTGCCAAAGATGAGGGCATTACGGCTCGCCTTTATGTGTCCTCCTCGGGATAGCGTCATTTAAAGAACGAGGGTCAACACAACGTAAAAAAAACAAAAAAAAAAACCGGAGGAGCCTGCCGAAGATGAGGCCATTACGGCTCGCCTTTAGGTGTCCTCCTCGGAATAGCGTTATTTAAAGAACGAGGTTCAGCACAACGTAAAAAAAAAAGGAAAAAAAACTGTGAAAAAAACCGGAGGAGCTTGCCAAAGATGAGGCCATTACGGCTCGCCTTTAGGTGTCCTCCTCGGGATAGCGTCATTTAAAGAACGACGGTCAGCACAACGTAAAAAAAAAAATCGGAGGAGCTTGCCGAAGATGAGGCCATTACGGCTCCCCTTTAGGTGTCCTCCTCGGGATAGCGTCGATTAAAGAACGAGGGTCAGCACAACATAAAAAAAAAACAAAAAACAGAGGAGCCTGCCGAAGATGAGGCCATTACGGCTCGCCTTTAGGTGTCCTCCTCGGAATAGCGTCATTTAAAGAACGAGGTTCAGCACAACGTAAAAAAAAAAGGAAAAAAACTGTGAAAAAAACCGAAGGAGCTTGCCAAAGATGAGGCCATTACGGCTCGCCTTTAGGTGTCCTCCTCGGGATAGCGTCATTTAAAGAACGAGGGTCAGCACAACGTAAAAAAAAAAATCGGAGGAGCTTGCCGAAGATGAGGCCATTACGGCTCGCCTTTAGGTGTCCTCCTCGGGATAGCGTCGATTAAAGAACGAGGGTCAGCACAACTTAAAAAAAAACAAAAAACAGAGGAGCCTGCCGAAGATGAGGCCGTTACGGCTCGCCTTTAGGTGTCCTCTTCGGGATAGCACAACGAAAAAAAAATCGGAGGAACCTGCTGAAGATGAGGCAATTACGGCTCGCCTTTAGGTGTCGTCCTCGGGATAACGTCATTTAAAGAACGAGGGTCAGTACAACGTAAAAAAAATAATAAAACCGAGAAAAAACCTAGAAAAAACTGAGAAAAAAACCGGAGGAGCTTGTCAAAGATGAGGCCATTACGGCTCGCCTTTAGGTGTCCTCCTCGGGATAGCGTCTTTTAAAGAACCAGGTTCAGCAAAACGTAAAAAAAAAAAAAGGGAAAAAAACTGTGAAAAAAATCGGAGGAGCTTGCCAAAGATGAGGCCATAATGGCTCGCCTTTAGGTGTCCTCCTCGGGATAGCGTCATTTAAAGAACGAGGGTCAGCACAACGTAAAAAAAAAAAAAAAAAATCGGAGGAGCCTGCCGAAGATGAGGCCATTACGGCTCGCCTCTAGGTGTCCTCCTCGGGATAGCGTCATTTAAAGAACGAGGGTCAGTACAACGTAAAAAAAAAATCCGACAAAAAACCTAGAAAAAACTGTGAGAAAAAAATCGGAGGAGCTTGCCAAAGATGAGGCCATTACGGCTCGCCTTTAGGTGTCCTCCTCGGGATAGCGTCATTTAAAGAACCAGGGTCAGCACAACGTAAAAAAAAAAACGGGAAAAAACTGTGAAAAAAACCGGAGGAGCTTGCCAAAGATGAGGCCATTACGGCTTGCCTTTAGGTGTCCTCCTCGGGATAGCGTCATTTAAAGAACGAGGGTCATCACAACGTAAAAAAATAAATAAATAAATAAATAAGGGAAAAAACCGGAAAAAAACCGAGAAAAAACCGTGAAAAAAAACCGGAGGAGCTTGCCAAAGATGAGGCCATTACGGCTCGCCTTTAGGTGTCCTCCTCGGGATAGCGTCATTTAAAGAACGAGGGTCAGCACTACGTAAAAAAAACAAAAAAAAACCGGAGGAGCCTGCCGAAGATGAGGCCATTACGGCTCGCCTTTAGGTGTCCTCCTCAGGATAGTATCATTTAAAGAACAAGGTTCAGCACAACGTAAAAAAAAAGGGGGAAAAACTGTGAAAAAAACCGGAGGAGCTTGCCAAAGATGAGGCCATTACGGCTTGCCTTTATGTTTCCTCCTCGGGATAGCGTCATTTAAAAAACGAGGGTCAGTACAACGTAAAAAAAAACAGAGAAAAAACCTATAAAAAACTGTCAGAAAAAATCGGAGGAGCTTGCCAAAGATGAGGTCATTACGGCTCGCCTTTAGGTGTCCTTCTCGGGATAGCGTCATTTAAAGATCCAGGGTCAGCACAACGTAAAAAAAAAAAAACGGGGAAAAAAACTTTAAAAAAAACCGGAGGAGCTTGCCAAAGATTAAGCCATTACGGCTCGCCTTTAGGTGTCCTCCTCGGGATAGCGTCATTTAAAGAACGAGGGTCAGTACAACGTGAAAAAAAAACCGAGAAAAAACCTAGAAAAAACTGTGAGAAAAAAATTAGAGGAGCTTGCCAAAGATGAGGCCATTACGGCTCGCCTTTAGGTGTCCTCCTCGGGATAGCGTCTTTTAAAGAACCAGGTTCAGCACAACGTAAAAAAAAAAAGGGAAAAAAACTGTGAAAAAAATCGGAGGAGCTTGCCAAAGATGAGGCCATTATGGCTCGCCTTTAGGTGTCCTCCTCGGGATAGCGTCATTTAAAGAACGAGGGTCAGCACAACGTAAAAAAAAAAAAAAAAACCGGAGGAGCCTTCCGAAGATGAGGCCATTACGGCTTGCCTTTAGTTGTCCTCCTCGGGATAGCGTCATTTAAAGAACGAGGGTCAGTACAACATAAAAAAAAAAAAACCGAGAAAAAACTTAGAAAAAACTGTGAGAAAAAAACCGGAGGAGCTTGCCAAAGATGAGGCCATTACGGCTCGCCTTTAGGTGTCCTCCTCGGGATAGCGTCATTTAAAGAACGAGGGTCAGCACAACGTAAAAAAAATCCGGGGGAGCCTGCCGAAGATGAGGCCATTACGGCTCGCCTTAAGGTGTCCTCCTCGGGATAGCGTCAACTAAAGAACGAGGGTCAGCACAACGTAAAAAAAAAAAGAAAAACAGAGGAGCCTGCCGAAGATGAGGCCATTACGGCTCGCCTTTATGTGTCCTCCTCGGGATAGCACAACGAAAAAAAAAAAACCGGAGGAACCTGCCGAAGATAAGGCAATTACGGCTCGCCTTTAGGTTTCCTCCTCGGGATAGCGTCATTTAAAGAACGAGGGTCAGTACAACGTAAAAAAAAAAACCGAGAAAAAAACTAGATAAAACTGTGAGAAAAAAATCGGAGGAGCTTACCAAAGATGAGGCCATTACGGCTCGCCTTTAGGAGTCCTCCTCGGAATAGCGTCATTTAAAGAACGAGGTTCAGCACAACGTAAAAAAAAAAAGGAAAAAAAACTGTGAAAAAAACCGGAGGAGCTTGCCAAAGATGAGGCCATTACGGCTCGCCTTTAGGTGTCCTCCTCGAGATAGCGTTATTTAAAGAACGAGGGTCAGCACAACGTAAAAAAAAAAATCGGAGGAGCCTGCCGAATATGAGGCCATTACGGCTCGCCTTTAGGTGTCCTCCTCGGGATAGCGTCGATTAAAGAACGAGGGTCAGCACAACTTAAAAAAAACAAAAAACAAAGGAGCCTGCCCAAGATGAGGCCGTTACGGCTCGCCTTTAGGTGTCCTCCTCGGGATAGCACAACGAAAAAAAAATCGAAGGAACCTGCTGAAGATAAGGCAATTACGGCTCGCCTTTAGGTGTCGTCCTCGGGATAGCGTCATTTAAAGAACGAGGGTCAGTACAACGTAAAAAAAAAATAAAACCGAGAAAAAACCTAGAAAAAAATGAGAAAAAAATCGGAGGAGCTTGCCAAAGATGAGGCCATTATGGCTCGCCTTTAGGTGTCCTCCTCGGGATAGCGTCATTTTAAGAACCAGGGTCAGCACAACGGGAGAAAAAAAAACAGAAAAAAAACTTTGAAAAAAATAGGAGGAGCTTGCCAAAGATGAGGCCATTACGGCTCGCCTTTAGGTGTCCTCCTCGGGATAGCGTCATTTAAAGAACGAGGATCAACACAACGAAAAAAAAAAAAACCGGAGGAGCCTGCCGAAGATGAGGCCATTACGGCTCGCCTTTAGCTGTCCTCCTCGGGATAGCGTCAATTAAAGAACGAGGGTCAGACCAAGGTAAAAAAAAAAAAAATAGAGGAGCCTGCCGTAGATGAGGCCATTACGGCTCGCCTTTATGTGTCCTCCTCGGGATAGCACAACGAAAAAAAAAAAACCAGAGGAACCTGCCGAAGATAAGGCAATTACGGCTCGTCTTTAGGTTTCCTCCTCGGGATAGCGTCATTTAAAGAACGAGGGTCAGTACAACGTAAAAAACAAAAAACCGAGAAAAAACCTAGATAAAACTGTGAGAAAAAAATCGGAGGAGTGATGACAAGTCATCTTAGCCTAGTTTCACTAGCCTTTTTCTTTTGTTTTCAACTGAATTATGCACTTTCTTGAGCCATAAGCAAGCCAATTGGGTAGATTTTCATGTTTCCTTTGATTTAATCAACCTTGTATGAATTCATGCTATTTCATGAGGTTTTATGCTATAATTGTCACATATTATGAAAGAATGAATATCTCATAATTTTGAGCATAGCTTTGATGTGTTTGGTTGATTAATGATAGGTGAAGAAAGCTTGGAGAAAGGTTGAAGCAAGAAGGAATGGTTAGGAGGAAGAGAGGACAAAAAGTTTGAGCAAAAGTTTGCCTCAAACTTTAGCTCAAACTTTTGGATTAATTGAAAATGAACCAGGAAGCAAAAAGCTGGACCAAAAGTTAGCCTCAAACTTTTTGGCTAACTTTTGGGCAAAAGCTGGAGCAAAAGTTAGCCTCAAACTTTTTGGCTAACTTTTGGCATGAAAAACACTCCCTGGATGAGCAAAAGTTTGCGCCAACGTTAGCCCCTAACTTTTTGGCTAACGTTGGCGCATGAAAAACTCTCCCTGGATGAGCAAAAGTTTGCACCAACGTTAGCCCCTAAGTTTTTGGCTAACGTTGGCGCCATGAATATGCAAGGGGAGGCCAACGTTGGAGCAAAAGTTAGACCCCTAACTTTTGCCCCAACGTTGGTATCAGCAAGGAAGGGTGGCTGATGTGAAAAGTTGGAGTAAAAGTTAGCCTCCAACTTTTACTCCAACTTTTACTCAAGCTTTCATGATTCCAACCCGGTTCAATTCGGTTCTTCTCCAAACACCAAGAGCAATCAACCAAGGCCTCTATCAACCCAATTCCATCAAGAGCAAAGGCCCAATTGAAGGCTTGAAGACCATTTGAAGAAAGTGTATAAATAGCATAGGATTTAAGTTTCTAGGGGAGCTTCCCTTTTAGTTTTTCAGAACAGTTTTCTTTTCGGTTTGCTTAGAGCTCACTTTTACATTTTTTTAGCATTGTTGTTTTAATTCAAGAGAATTGGGGAGGAGAATTGATCTCTCTTCTTCCTTGTTCTTGCCCAGCACTCTTTAATTTTCTTGCTTCGGATCTTGGGTGGAGAATTGAAGAACTTCTGTTTCAATCTCACCTTGGGATCTTGTTTAATTCACTGCTTAATTAAATTTCAGTTTCGGTTAATTGCTTCTTCATCTACTTTCTTTGCAATTTACATTTCATTTGCAATTGTTCTTGTTGGATCTAGGAAGGCATTGAGATCTAGACTTGGTTTTCTAGTCTCTTGGGTCCTGAGATCCGGATTTCCCATTTCCCATTCCCTGTTTACTGTTTTCATGCTCATTTACTTTTCTGTTTTAGATCCGATTCGATCCAAGTCTTCTTCTATTTCTCTGCTTGTTGCAATTTTACGTTTCCTTGTTTAATTTCTGCAAATCCAATTCCCAATTCCCTTTTCAATTCAAGCCATTTACATTTCTTGCACTTTAAGATTCTGCAATTTACATTTCTTGCGTTCTAAGTTTCTGCCATTTAATTTCTTGCTCTTTAAGATTCAGCACTTTAAATTCCAGTTCTCTTTAATTTCATGCAAACTACCCATTCCCTTTACTTTTTATGCAATTTAAATTCTGCAAATCACAAATCTCTCAACCAAATCTTGATTCGCTTGACTAAATCAACCACTAAACTAAAATTGCTCAATCCTTCAATCCCTGTGGGATCGACCTCACTCCCGTGAGTTATTATTACTTGATGCGACCCGGTGCACTTGCCGGTTAGTTTTGGGTGTTTTGGAGAAATTCGTTTTTCCACAAAAAATACATCCCATCAAGTTTTTGGCGCCGTTGCCGGGGATTGATTAGATTGACAATGATTAAGTGAGGTGGCAATTTAGATCAAGCACTTTTTCTTTAATTTTTGACTGACACACTAACTGTTTGAATTTTTGCCTGAGCCAATTGAAACCTCACTTTAGCAATAGAGTGAAGTTTTCTTGGTTTATCTTGCTGAATATGATTCTCATAGCTTGATAAATAAACGAGAGAAGTGATTTTCATTCATTAATCTCTCAAGTTTACCAACTGTTTGACACATGGTGTCAACTAATCCTCTGACTACATTCTGGCATGAGAATATCAAATTTTCATTTGGATTGTTTGTGATTGTGCAGGTCATGGAGGAAAGGAATCCTACAGCAAGAGGAGAAAAACTGAGGCATTATGATTTCCAGCCTCCATAATCAAAGAGCAAGATGTCAAGCTAGTGACAATAAAGAGCGCTTGTTGGGAGGCAACCCAACCTGAGGTAGTTCTCTTTTCATATCTATTTCAATAAAAAGGTTAATTAGTTTTATCTATATTGCAAGAAGCTAAGTTTGGTGTTGCACACCAAAACACTATAAGGGAGAATGAAGAATTCTAAGTTTGGTGTTCCACCAAAATCCCATCATAAACACACATTCTCACTTTCTGCATAATGCTAGCTTCAAGCATTTAGATAAACTAGTTAACTGTTCTGCTGTTTCCTAAGTTTTCAGTTTATTACTTTTGAAAAAGAAAAAAAAAAGGAGAAAAAAAATTTATCACACATGGTTAATTCGATGCATGAAAACCATTGGCAAGGTACTAAGTTTGGTGTTCCCACACCAAAGAAAGTTCAAAGGCCTACAAATAAATCATGCGGACTAACCATTGTCTCTAAGTGCTTGGGGAACAAGCAACTTTCAATATCACTGCAGAGTACCATACAAAATTTTAGAGAGATTAAGCATCATCAACCAAAGAGATGAAAGATGAATGCGAAGGCCAGCAATGATAATGATGAGAAGAAGGAAAGCAAGCGAACTCCAAAAGGTTGTATTGTTAAGTGATTGTTTTACATCAAACACTGCTATGATTGAAAGTGATATAATACCCCTGCCTGCCTGCATAGCATAGTTTTTCTGTAATTCAATAACTAAGATGCTTGACTATTCACAACACTACACTTTTCACACTTGTTTGCACTCAATATTTCAAAAATGCATCACATGAAAGTTCTTTGAAAAGAAGGAGTGAGGAATCAAACAATTTTGAGGCAAGCAAAAGATTAGGAGAAGTGGTGGTTCTAGTTGTATGATTATGTATTGAGGTTGCATGCTTGTGAAAACTTGCATGGGAGCTCATAGGCAGGACATGAAGTTCAAAGAAGTATTGTGGAGATTCTCAAAAATCTATTGATCCTAGAAGCAGCAAACAAAACAAAAGAAAATAAAGAAAATACAAAAGCAAAAAAAGAACATGGCCCAAGGCTCTGAGCATCAATTACTAGGCAGAAAAGAAAGAAGAAACAATGACTCAAAGAGTTGTTAGCCTAGTAAATGCTTGTGGTTGAGTTGTGTCAAAGAAAGAGGCTTGAGCAAGTAAATCCTTAGGGGTGCTTTAACACCTAATACCTTAAAACCAACTGGTTTAGGAGTATTGATTGAAAGCTTATCTAAAGAGCCGCTTTGAGACATGACACTTAGAGTCAAGGCCAAAGCAAAGAAAATATAAGCTGCTTCAAGGTGATTACATATAAAGAGATCTCTATGATACCATTTGGATGAAAATGCTAAGACCTAAGACTCCCAATATGTGAGGACTAGTGAGCACTGAAGCCCTTGCATGAGCATATGATTTAGAGTTCACCCCACTGTTACTTAATCACTTCACTCACAGGACTTTACAAGTTGTTCTTCAATCCGTCTTAATTGAAAGAACCTTTGAGCATAATTCATTTCTTGCTTGGGGACAAGCAAACTTTAAGTTTGGTGTTGTGATGACAAGTCATCTTAGCCTAGTTTCACTAGCCTTTTTCTTTTGTTTTCAACTGAATTATGCACTTTCTTGAGCCATAAGCAAGCCAATTGGGTAGATTTTCATGTTTCCTTTGATTTAATCAACCATGTATGAATTCATGCTATTTCATGAGGTTTTATGCTATAATTGTCACATATTATGAAAGAATGAATATCTCATGATTTTGAGCATAGCTTTGATGTGTTTGGTTGATTAATGATAGGTGAAGAAAGCTTGGAGAAAGGTTGAAGCAAGAAGGAATGGTTAGGAGGAAGAGAGGACAAAAAGTTTGAGCAAAGGTTTGCCTCAAACTTTAGCTCAAACTTTTGGATTAATTGAAAATGAACCAGGAAGCAAAAAGCTGGACCAAAAGTTAGCCTCAAACTTTTTGGCTAACTTTTAGGCAAAAGCTGGAGCAAAAGTTAGCCTCAAACTTTTTGGCTAACTTTTGGCATGAAAAACACTCCCTGGATGAGCAAAAGTTTGCGCCAACGTTAGCCCCTAACTTTTTGGCTAACGTTGGCGCATGAAAAACTCTCCCTGGATGAGCAAAAGTTTGCGCCAACGTTAGCCCCTAACTTTTTGGCTAACGTTGGCGCCATGAATATGCAAGGGGAGGCCAACGTTGGAGCAAAAGTTAGACCCCTAACTTTTGCCCCAACGTTGGTATCAGCAAGGAAGGGTGGCTGATGTGAAAAGTTGGAGTAAACGTTAGCCTCCAACTTTTACTCCAACTTTTACTCAAGCTTTCATGATTCCAACCCGGTTCAATTCGGTTCTTCTCCAAACTCCAAGAGCAATCAACCAAGGCCTCTATCAACCCAATTCCATCAAGAGCAAAGGCCCAATTGAAGGCTTGAAGACCATTTGAAGAAAGTGTATAAATAGCATAGGATTTAAGTTTCTAGGGGAGCTTCCCTTTTAGTTTTTCAGAACAGTTTTCTTTTCGGTTTGCTTAGAGCTCACTTTTACATTTTCTTAGCATTGTTGTTTTAATTCAAGAGAATTGGGGAGGAGAATCGATCTCTCTTCTTCCTTGTTCTTGCCCAGCACTCTTTAATTTTCTTGCTTCGGATCTTGGGTGGAGAATTGAAGAACTTCTGTTTCAATCTCACCTTGGGATCTTGTTTAATTCACTGCTTAATTAAATTTCAGTTTCGGTTAATTGCTTCTTCATCTACTTTCTTTGCAATTTACATTTCATTTGCAATTGTTCTTGTTGGATCTAGGAAGGCATTGAGATCTAGACTTGGTTTTCTAGTCTCTTGGGTCCTGAGATCCGGATTTCCCATTTCCCATTCCCTGTTTACTGTTTTCATGCTCATTTACTTTTCTGTTTTAGATCCGATTCGATCCAAGTCTTCTTCTATTTCTCTGCTTGTTGCAATTTTACGTTTCCTTGTTTAATTTCTGCAAATCCAATTCCCAATTCCCTTTTCAATTCAAGCCATTTACATTTCTTGCACTTTAAGATTCTGCAATTTACATTTCTTGCGTTCTAAGTTTCTGCCATTTAATTTCTTGCTCTTTAAGATTCAGCACTTTAAATTCCAGTTCTCTTTAATTTCATGCAAACTACCCATTCCTTTTACTTTTTATGCAATTTAAATTCTGCAAATCACAAATCTCTCAACCAAATCTTGATTGGCTTGACTAAATCAACCACTCAACTAAAATTGCTCAATCCATCAATCCCTGTGGGATAGACCTCACTCCCGTGAGTTATTATTACTTGATGCGACCCGGTGCACTTGACGGTTAGTTTTGGGTGTTTTGGAGAAATTCGTTTTTCCACAAAAAAAACCGGAGGAGCTTGCCAAAGATGAGGCCATTACGGCTCACCTTTAGGTGTCCTCCTCGGGATAGCGTCATTTAAAGAACGAGGAACAGCACAACGAAAAAAAAAAACCGGAGGAGCCTGCTGAGGATGAGGCCATTACGGCTCGCCTTTAGGTGTCCTCCTCGGGATAGCGTCAATTAAAGAACGAGGGTCAGCACAACATAGAAAAAAAAAAAAACACCGGAGCCTGCCGTAGATGAGGCCATTACGGCTCGCCTTTAGGTGTCCTCCTCGGGATAGCACAACAAAAAAAAAATCGGAGGAAGCTGCCAAATATGAGGCAATTACAGCTCGCCTTTAGGTGTCCTCCTCGGGATAGCGTCATTTAAAGAACGAGGGTCAGTACAACGTAAAAAAAAAAAAACCGAAAAAAAACCTAGAAAAAATTGAGAGAAAAAAATCGGAGGAGCTTGCCAAAGATGAGGCCATTACGGCTCGCCTTTAGGTGTCCTCCTCGGGATAGCGCTTTTTAAAGAACCAGGTTCAGCACAACGTAAAAAAAAAAAGGGAAAAAAACTGTGAAAAAAATCGGAGGAGCTTACCAAAGATGAGGCCATAATGGCTCGCCTTTAGGTGTCCTCCTCGGGATAGCGTCATTTAAAGAACGAGGGTCAGCACAACGTAAAAAAAAAAAAAAAAAAACCGGAGGAGCCTGCCGAAGATGAGGCCATTACGGCTCGCCTTTATGTGTCCTCCTCGGGATAGCGTCATTTAAAGAACCAGGGTCAGCACAACGTAAAAAAAAAAAAAAAAACGGGAAAAAAACTGTGAAAAAAATCGGAGGAGCTTGCCAAAGATGAGGCCACTACGGCTCGCCTTTAGGTGTCCTCCTCGGGATAGCGTCATTTAAAGAACGAGGGTCATCACAACGTAAAAAAATAAATAAATAAATAAAAAAGGGAAAAACCAGAAAAAAACCGAGAAAAAACCGTGAAAAAAAAAACCGGAGGAGCTTGCCAAAGATGAGGCCATAACGGCTCGCCTTTAGGTGTCCTCCTCGGGATAGCGTCATTTAAAGAACGAGGGTCAGCACTACGTAAAAAAAAACAAAAAAAAAAACCGGAGGAGCCTGCCGAAGATGAGGCCATTACGGCTCGCCTTTAGGTGTCCTCCTCGGAATAGCGTCATTTAAAGAACGAGGTTCAGCACAACGTAAAAAAAAAGGAAAAAAAACTGTGAAAAAAACCGGAGGAGCTTGCCAAAGATGAGGCCATTATGGCTCGCCTTTAGATGTCCTCCTCGAGATAGCGTCATTTAAAGAACGAGGGTCAGCACAACGTAAAAAAAAAATCGGAGGAGCCTGCCGAAGATGAGGCCATTACGGCTCGCCTTTAGGTGTCCTCCTCGGGATAGCGTCGATTAAAGAACGAGGGTCAGCACAACTTAAAAAAAAACAAAAAACAGAGGAGCCTGCCGAAGATGAGGCCGATACGGCTCGCCTTTAGGTGTCCTCCTCGGGATAGCACAACGAAAAAAAAATCGGAGGAACCTGCTGAAGATGAGGCAATTACGGCTCGCCTTTAGGTGTCGTCCTCGGGATAGCGTCATTTAAAGAACGAGGGTGAGTACAACGTAAAAAAAAAAAAAACCTCGAAAAAACCTCGAAAAAACTGAGAAAAAAATCGGAGGAGCTTGCCAAAGATGAGGCCATTACGGCTCGCCTTTAGGTGTCCTCCTCGGGATAGCGCCTTTTAAAGAACCAGGGTCAGCACAACGTAAAAAAGGGAAAAACCGGAAAAAAACCGAGAAAAAATCGTGAAAAAAAAACCGGAGGAGCTTGCCAAAGATGAGGCCACTACGGCTCGCCTTTAGGTGTCCTCCTCGGGATAGCGTCATTTAAAGAACGAGGGTCAGCACTACGTAAAAAAAAAACAAAAAAAAAAACCGGAGGAGCCTGCCGAAGATGAGGCCATTACGGCTCGCCTTTAGGTGTCCTCCTCAGGATAGCGTCATTTAAAGAACAAGGTTCAGCACAACGTAAAAAAAAAAGGGGAAAAAAACTGTGAAAAAAACTGGAGGAGCTTGCCAAAGATAAGGCCATTACGGCTCGCCTTTAGGTATCCTCCTCGGGATAGCGTCATTTAAAGAACGAGGGTCAGCACAACGTAAAAAACAAACCGGTGGAGCCTGCCGAAGATAAGGCCATTACGGCTCGCCTTTAGGTGTCCTCCTCGGGATAGCGTCAACTAAAGAAAGAGGGTCAGCACAACGTAAAAAAAAAAGAAAAATAGAGGAGCCTGCCGAAGATGAGGCCATTACGGCTCGCCTTTATGTGTCCTCCTCAGGATAGCACAACGAAAAAAAAAAACCAGAGGAACCTGCCGAAGATGAGGCAATTAAGGCTCGCCTTTAGGTTTCCTCCTCGAGATAGCGTCATTTAAAAACGAGGGTCATTACAACGTCAAAAAAAAACAGAGAAAAAACCTAGAAAAAACTGTGAGAAAAAAATCGGAGGAGCTTGCCAAAGATGAGGCCATTATGGCTCGCCTTTAGGTGTCCTTCTCGGGATAGTGTCATTTAAGGAACAAGGGTCCGCACAACGTAAAAAAAAAAAAAAGGGAAAAAAACTGTGAAAAAAACCGGAGGAGCTTGCCAAAGATGAGGCCATTACGGCTCGCCTTTAGGTGTCCTCCTCGGGATAGCGTCATTTAAAGAACGAGGGTCAGCACAACGTAAAAAAAAAAAGAAAACCAGGAAAAAAACTGTGAAAAAAAAAAACCGGTGGAGCTTGCCAAAGATGAGGGCATTACGGCTCGCCTTTAGGTGTCCTCCTCGGGATAGCGTCATTTAAAGAACGAGGGTCAGCACAACGTAAAAAAAACAAAAAAAAAAACCGGAGGAGCCCGCCGAAGATGAGGCCATTATGGCTCGCCTTTAGGTGTCCTCCTCAGAATAGCGTCATTTAAAGAACGAGGTTCAGCACAACGTAAAGAAAAAAAAAAGGAAAAAAACTGTGAAAAAAACCGGAGGAGCTTGCCAAAGATGAGGCCATTACGGCTCGCCTTTAGGTGTCCTCCTCAGGATAGCGTCATTTAAAGAACGAGGGTCAGCACAACGTAAAAAAAAAATCGGAGGAGCCTGCCGAAGATGAGGCCATTACGGCTCGCCTTTAGGTGTCCTCCTCGGGATAGCGTCAATTAATGAACGAGGGTCAACACAACTTAAAAAAAAACAAAAAACAGAGGAGCCTGCCAAAGATGAGGCCGTTACGGCTCGCCTTTTGGTGTCCTCCTCAGGATAGCACAACGAAAAAAAAAAAAATCGGAGGAACCTGCTGAAGATGAGGCCATTACGGCTCGCCTTTAGGTGTCCTCCTCGGGATAGCGTCATTTAAAGAACCAGGGTCAGCACAACGGGAAAAATAAAACAGAAAAAAAAAACTGTGAAAAAAACCGGAGGAGCTTGCCAAAGATGAGGCCATTACGGCTTGCCTTTAGGTGTCCTCCTCGGGATAGCGTCATTTAAAGAACGAGGGTCAGCACAACGAAAAAAAAAACCGGAGGAGCCTGCCGAAGATGAGGCCATTACGGCTCGTCTTTAGGTGTCCTCCTCGGGATAGCGTCAATTAAAGAACGAGGGTCAGCACAACGTAAAAAAAAAAAGAAAAATAGAGGAGCCTGCCGAAGATGAGGCCATTACGGCTCGCCTTTATGTGTCCTCCTCAGGATAGCACAACGAAAAAAAAAAACCGGAGGAACCTGCCGAAGATGAGGCAATTAAGGCTCGCCTTTAGGTTTCCTCCTCGAGATAGCGTCATTTAAAAACGAGGGTCATTACAACGTCAAAAAAAAACAGAGAAAAAACCTAGAAAAAACTGTGAGAAAAAAATCGGAGGAGCTTGCCAAAGATGAGGCCATTATGGCTCGCCTTTAGGTGTCCTTCTCGGGATAGTGTCATTTAAGGAACAAGGGTCCGCACAACGTAAAAAAAAAAAAAGGGAAAAAAACTGTGAAAAAAACCGGAGGAGCTTGCCAAAGATGAGGCCATTACGGCTCGCCTTTAGGTGTCCTCCTCGGGATAGCGTCATTTAAAGAACGAGGGTCAGCACAACGTAAAAAAAAAAAGAAAACCAGGAAAAAAACTGTGAAAAAAAAAACCGGTGGAGCTTGCCAAAGATGAGGGCATTACGGCTCGCCTTTAGGTGTCCTCCTCGGGATAGCGTCATTTAAAGAACGAGGGTCAGCACAACGTAAAAAAAACAAAAAAAAAAACCGGAGGAGCCCGCCGAAGATGAGGCCATTATGGCTCGCCTTTAGGTGTCCTCCTCAGAATAGCGTCATTTAAAGAACGAGGTTCAGCACAACGTAAAGAAAAAAAAAGGAAAAAAACTGTGAAAAAAACCGGAGGAGCTTGCCAAAGATGAGGCCATTACGGCTCGCCTTTAGGTGTCCTCCTCAGGATAGCGTCATTTAAAGAACGAGGGTCAGCACAACGTAAAAAAAAAAATCGGAGGAGCCTGCCGAAGATGAGGCCATTACGGCTCGCCTTTAGGTGTCCTCCTCGGGATAGCGTCAATTAATGAACGAGGGTCAACACAACTTAAAAAAAAAACAAAAAACAGAGGAGCCTGCCAAAGATGAGGCCGTTACGGCTCGCCTTTTGGTGTCCTCCTCAGGATAGCACAACGAAAAAAAAAAATCGGAGGAACCTGCTGAAGATGAGGCCATTACGGCTCGCCTTTAGGTGTCCTCCTCGGGATAGCGTCATTTAAAGAACCAGGGTCAGCACAACGGGAAAAATAAAACAGAAAAAAAAAAACTGTGAAAAAAACCGGAGGAGCTTGCCAAAGATGAGGCCATTACGGCTTGCCTTTAGGTGTCCTCCTCGGGATAGCGTCATTTAAAGAACGAGGGTCAGCACAACGAAAAAAAAAACCGGAGGAGCCTGCCGAAGATGAGGCCATTACGGCTCGTCTTTAGGTGTCCTCCTCGGGATAGCGTCAATTAAAGAACGAGGGTCAGCACAACGTAAAAAAAAAAAAAAAAACAGAGGAGCCTGTCGTAGATGAGGCCATTACGGCTCAGCTATCGGTGTCCTCCTCAGGATGGCACAACAAAAAAAAAATCGGAGGAACCTGCCAAAGATGAGGCAATTACAGCTCGCCTTTAGGTGTCCTCCTCGGGATAACGTCATTTAAAGAACGAGGGTCAGTACAACGTAAAAAAAAACCGAGAAAAAACCTAGAAAAAACTGTGAGAAAAAATCGGAGGAGCTTGCCAAAGATGAGGCCATTACGGCTCGCCTTTAGGTGTCCTCCTCGGGATAACGTCATTTAAAGAACCAGGGTCAGCACAACGTAAAGAAATAAATAAATAAATAAAAAAGGGAAAAACCGGAATAAAACCGAGAAAAAACCGTGAAAAAAAACCGGAGGAGCTTGCCAAAGATGAGGCCATTACGGCTCGCCTTTAGGTGTCCTCCTCGGGATAGCGTCATTTAAAGAACGAGGGTCAACACTACGTAAAAAAAACAAAAAAAAAAAACCGGAGGAGCCTGCCGAAGATGAGGCCATTACGGCTCGCCTTTAGGTGTCCTCCTCAGGATGGCGTCATTTAAAGAACAAGGTTCAGCACAACGTAAAAAAAAAGGAAAAAAAAAACTATGAAAAAAACCGGAGGCGCTTGCCAAAGATGAGGCTATTACGGCTCGCCTTTAGGTGTCCTCCTCGGGATAGCGTCATTTAAAGAACGAGGGTCAGCACAACGTAAAAAAAAACCGGGGGAGCCTGCCGAAGATGAGGCCATTACGGCTCGCCTTTAGGTGTCCTCCTCGGGATAGCGTCAACTAAAGAACGAGGGTCAGCACAACGTAAAAAAAAAAAAGAAAAACAGAGGAGCCTGCCGAAGATGAGGCCATTACATCTCGTCTTTATGTGTCCTCCTCGGGATAGCACAACGAAAAAAAAAACCGAAGGAACCTGCCGAAGATGAGGCAATTACGGCTCGCCTTTAGGTTTCCACCTCGGGATAGCGTCATTTAAAGAACGAGGGTCAGTACAACGTAAAAAAAACAGAGAAAAAACCTAGAAAAAACTGTGAGAAAAAAATCGGAGGAGCTTGCCAAAGATGAGGCCGTTACGGCTCGCCTTTAGGTGTCCTTCTCGAGATAGCGTCATTTAAAGAACCAGGGTCAGCACAACGTAAAAAAAAAAACCGGGAAAAAAATTGTGAAAAAAACCGGAGGAGCTTGCCAAAGAGGAGACCATTACGGCTCGCCTTTAGGTGTCCTCCTCGGGATAGCGTCATTTAAAGAACGAGGGTCAGCACAACGTAAAAAAAAAAAGAAAACCGGGAAAAAAACTGTGAAAAAAAAAACCGGTGGAGCTTGCCAAAGATGAGGGCATTACGGCTCGCCTTTAGGTGTCCTCCTCGGGATAGCGTCATTTAAAGAACAAGGGTCAGCACACTGTAAAAAAAAACAAAAAAAAAAAAAACCGGAGGAGCCTGCCGAAGATGAGGCCATTACGGCTCACCTTTAGGTGTCCTCCTCAAGATAGCGTCATTTAAAGAACGAGGTTCAGCACAACGTAAAAAAAAAAAGGAAAAAAAACTGTGAAAAAAATCGGAGGAGCTTGCCAAAGATGAGGCCATTACGGCTCGCCTTTAGGTGTCCATCTCGGGATAGCGTCATTTAAAGAACGAGGGTCAGCACAACGTAAAAAAAAACCGGGGGAGCCTGCCGAAGATGAGGCCATTACGGCTCGCCTTTAGGTGTCCTCCTCGGGATAGCGTCAACTAAAGAACGAGGGTCAGCACAACGTAAAAAAAAAAGAAAAACAGAGGAGCCTGCCGAAGATGAGGCCATTAGATCTCGCCTTTATGTGTCCTCCTCGGGATAGCACAACGAAAAAAAAAAAACCGGAGGAACCTGCCGAAGATGAGGCAATTACAGCTCGCCTTTAGGTTTCCACCTCGGGATAGCGTCATTTAAAGAACGAGGGTCAGTACAACGTAAAAAAAAATAGAGAAAAAACCTAGAAAAAACTGTGAGAAAAAAATCGGAGGAGCTTGCCAAAGATGAGGCCATTACGGCTCGCCTTTAGGTGTCCTTCTCGAGATAGCGTCATTTAAAGAACCAGGGTCAGCACAACGTAAAAAAAAAAGAAAACCGGGAAAAAAACTGTGAAAAAAAAACCGGTGGAGCTTGCCAATGATGAGGGCATTACGGCTCGCCTTTAGGTGTCCTCCTCGGGATAGCGTCATTTAAAGAACGAGGGTCAGCACAACGTAAAAAAAAACAAAAAAAAAAAAAAAACCGGAGGAGCCTGCCGAAGATGAGGCCATTACGGCTCTCCTTTAGGTGTCCTCCTCAAAATAGCGTCATTTAAAGAACGAGGTTCAGCACAACGTGAAAAAAAAAGGAAAAAAAACTGTGAAAAAAACCGGAGGAGCTTGCCAAAGATGAGGCCATTACGGCTCGCCTTTAGGTGTCCTCCTCGGGATAGCGTCATTTAAAGAACGAGGGTCAGCACAACGTAAAAAAAAAAACCGGGGGAGCCTGCCGAAGATTAGGCCATTACGGCTCGCCTTTAGGTGTCCTCCTCGGGATAGCGTCAACTAAAGAACGAGGGTCAGCACAACATAAAAAAAAAAAAGAAAAACAAAGGAGCCTGCCGAAGATGAGGCCATTACATCTCGCCTTTATGTGTCCTCCTAGGGATAGCACAACGGAAAAAAAAAACCGGAGGAACCTGCCGAAGATGTGGCAATTACGGCTCGCCTTTAGGTTTCCTCTTCGGGATAGCGTCATTTAAAGAACGAGGGTCAGTACAACGTAAAAAAAAAATAGAGAAAAAACCTAGAAAAAACTGTGAGAAAAAAATCGGAGGAGCTTGCCAAAGATGAGGCCATTACGGCTCCCCTTTAGGTGTCCTTCTCGGGATAGCGTCATTTAAAGAACCAGGGTCAGCACAACGTAAAAAAAAAAAATGGGGAAAAAAATTGTGAAAAAAACCGGAGGAGCTTGCCAAAGATGAGACCATTACGGCTCGCCTTTAGGTGTCCTCCTCGGGATAGCGTCATTTAAAGAACGAGGGTCAGCACAACGTAAAAAAAAAAAAGAAAACTGGGAAAAAAACTGTGAAAAAAAAAACCGGTGGAGCTTGCCAAATATGAGGGCATTACGGCTCGCCTTTAGGTGTCCTCCTCGGGATAGCGTCATTTAAAGAACGAGGGTCAGCACAACGTAAAAAAAAAAACAAAAAAAAAAAAACCGGAGGAGCCTGCCGAAGATGAGGCCATTACGGCTCGCCTTTAGGTGTCCTCCTCAAAATAGCGTCATTTAAAGAACGAGGTTCAGCACAACGTAAAAAAAAAAAGGAAAAAAAACTGTGAAAAAACCGGAGGAGCTTGCCAAAGATGAGGCCATTACGGCTCGCCTTTAGGTGTCCTCCTCGGGATAGCGTCATTTAAAGAACGAGGGACAGCCTAACGTAAAAAAAAAATCGGGGGAGCCTACCGAAGATGAGGCCATTACGGCTCGCCTTTAGGTGTTCTCCTCGGGATAGCGTCAACTAAAGAACGAGGGTCAGCACAACGTAAAAAAAAAAAAGAAAAACAGAGGAGCCTGCCGAAGATGAGGCCATTACATCTCGCCTTTATGTGTCCTCCTCGGGATAGCACAACGAAAAAAAAAAACCGGAGGATCCTGCCGAAGATGAGGCAATTACGGCTCGCCTTTAGGTTTCCACCTCGGGATAGCGTCATTTAAAGAACGAGGGTCAGTACAACGTAAAAAAAAAAACAGAGAAAAAACCTAGAAAAACTGTGAGAAAAAAATCGGAGGAGCTTGCCAAAGATGAGGCCATTACGGCTCGCCTTTAGGTGTCCTTCTCGGGATAGCGTCATTTAAAGAACCAGGGTCAGCACAACGTAAAAAAAAAACGGGGAAAAAAATTGTGAAAAAAACCGGAGGAGCTTGCCAAAGATGAGACCATTACGGCTCGCCTTTAGGTGTCCTCCTCGGGATAGCGTCATTTAAAGAACGAGGGTCAGCACAACGTAAAAAAAAAAGAAAACCGGGAAAAAAACTGTGAAAAAAAAAAACCGGTGGAGCTTGCCAAAGATGAGGGCATTACGGCTCGCCTTTAGGTGTCCTCCTCGGGATAGCGTCATTTAAAGAACGAGGGTCAGCACAACGAAAAAAAAAACAAAAAAAAAAAACCGGAGGAGCCTGCCGAAGATGAGGCCATTACGGCTCGCCTTTAGGTGTCCTCCTAAAGATAGCGTCATTTAAAGAACGAGGTTCAGCACAACGTAAAAAAAAAGGAAAAAAAACTGTGAAAAAAACCGAAGGAGCTTGCCAAAGATGAGGCCATTACGGCTCGCCTTTAGGTGTCCTCCTCGAGATAGCGTCATTTAAAGAACGAGGGTCAGCACAACGTTAAAAAAAAAATCGGAGGAGCCTGCCGAAGATGAGGCCATTACGGCTCGCCTTTAGGTTTCCTCCTCGGGATAGCGTCAATTAAAGAACGAGGGTCAGCACAACTTAAAAAAAACAAAAAACAGAGGAGCCTGCCAAAAATGAGGCCGTTACGGCTCGCCTTCAGGTGTCCTCCTCGGGATAGCACAACGAAAAAAAAATCTGACGAACCTGCTAAAGATGAGGCAATTACGGCTCGCCTTTAGGTGTCGTCCTCAGGAAAGCGTCATTTAAAGAACGAGAGTCAGTACAGCGTAAAAAAAAAAAAATAAAACCGAGAAAAAACCTAGAAAAAACTGAGAAAAAAATCGGAGGATCTTGCCAAAGATGAGGCCATTACGGCTCGCCTTTAGGTGTCCTCCTCGGGATAGTGTCATTTAAAGAACCAGGGTCAGCACAACGGGAAAAAAAACAGAAAAAAAACTGTAAAAAAAACCGGAGGAGCTTGCCAAAGATGAGGCCATTACGGCTCGCCTTTAGGTGTCCTCCTCGGGATAGCGTCATTTAAAGAACGAGGGTCAGCACAACGAAAAAAAAAAACCGGAGGAGCCTGCCGAAGATGAGGCCATTACGGCTCGACTTTAGGTGTCCTCCTCAGGATAGCGTCAATTAAAGAACGAGGCTAAGCACAACGTAAAAAAAAAAAAACAAAGGAGCCTGCCGTAGATGAGGCCATTATGGCTCGCCTTTAGGTGTCCTCCTCGGGATAGCACAACAAAAAAAAATCGGAGGAACCTGCCAAAGATGAGGCAATTACAGCTCGCCTTTAGGTGTCCTCCTCGGGATAACGTCATTTAAAGAACGAGGGTCAGTACAACGTAAAAAAAAAACCGAGAAAAAACCTAGAAAAAACTGTGAGAAAAAAATCGGAGGAGCTTGCCAAAGATGAGGCCATTACGGCTCGCCTTTAGGTGTCCTCCTCGGGATAGCGTCATTTAAAGGACCAGGGTCATCACAACGTAAAGAAATAAATAAATAAATAAAAAAGGGAAAAACCGGAAAAAAACCGAGAAAAAATCGTGAAAAAAAACCGGAGGAGCTTGCCAAAGATGAGGCCATTACGGCTCGCCTTTAGGTGTCCTCCTCGGGATAGCGTCATTTAAAGAACGAGGGTCAGCACTACGTAAAAAAAAACAAAAAAAAAAACCGTAGGAGCCAGCCGAAGATGAGGCCATTACGGCTCGCCTTTAGGTGTCCTCCTCAGGATAGCGTCATTTAAAGAACAAGGTTCAGCACAACGTAAAAAAAAAGGGGAAAAAAACTGTGAAAAAAACCGGAGGAGCTTGCCAAAGATGAGGCTATTACGGCTCGCCTTTAGGTGTCCTCCTCGGGATAGCGTCATTTAAAGAACGAGGGTCAGCACAACGTAAAAAAAAACCGGGGGAGCCTCCCGAAGATGAGGCCATTACGGCTCGCCTTTATGTGTCCTCCTAGGGATAGCACAACGGAAAAAAAAAACCAGAGGAACCTGCCGAAGATGTGGCAATTACGGCTCGCCTTTAGGTTTCCTCCTCGGGATAGCGTCATTTAAAGAACGAGGGTCAGTACAACGTAAAAAAAAAATAGAGAAAAAACCTAGAAAAAACTGTGAGAAAAAAATCGGAGGAGCTTGCCAAAGATGAGGCCATTACGGCTCCCCTTTAGGTGTCCTTCTCGGGATAGCGTCATTTAAAGAACCAGGGTCAGCACAACGTAAAAAAAAAAACGGGGAAAAAAATTGTGAAAAAAACCGGAGGAGCTTGCCAAAGATGAGACCATTACGGCTCGCCTTTAGGTGTCCTCCTCGGGATAGCGTCATTTAAAGAACGAGGGTCAGCACAACGTAAAAAAAAAAAAGAAAACTGGGAAAAAAACTGTGAAAAAGAAAAACCGGTGGAGCTTGCCAAAGATGAGGGCATTACGGCTCGCCTTTAGGTGTCCTCCTCGGGATAGCGTCATTTAAAGAACGAGGGTCAGCACAACGTAAAAAAAAAAACAAAAAAAAAAAAACCGGAGGAGCCTGCCGAAGATGAGGCCATTACGGCTCGCCTTTAGGTGTCCTCCTCAAAATAGCGTCATTTAAAGAACGAGGTTCAGCACAACGTAAAAAAAAAAGGAAAAAAAACTGTGAAAAAAACCGGAGGAGCTTGCCAAAGATGAGGCCATTACGGCTCGCCTTTAGGTGTCCTCCTCGGGATAGCGTCATTTAAAGAACGAGGGTCAGCACAACGTAAAAAAAAAACCGGGGGAGCCTGCCGAAGATGAGGCCATTACGGCTCGCCTTTAGGTGTCCTCCTCGGGATAGCGTCAACTAAAGAACGAGGGTCAGCACAACATAAAAAAAAAAAAGAAAAACAGAGGAGCCTGCCGAAGATGAGGCCATTACATCTCGCCTTTATGTGTCCTCCTAGGGATAGCACAACGGAAAAAAAAACCGGAGGAACCTGCCGAAGATGTGGCAATTACGGCTCGCCTTTAGGTTTCCTCTTCGGGATAGCGTCATTTAAAGAACGAGGGTCAGTACAACGTAAAAAAAAATAGAGAAAAAACCTAGAAAAAACTGTGAGAAAAAAATCGGAGGAGCTTGCCAAAGATGAGGCCATTACGGCTCCCCTTTAGGTGTCCTTCTCGGGATAGCGTCATTTAAAGAACCAGGGTCAGCACAACGTAAAAAAAAAAATGGGGAAAAAATTGTGAAAAAAACCGGAGGAGCTTGCCAAAGATGAGACCATTACGGCTCGCCTTTAGGTGTCCTCCTCGGGATAGCGTCATTTAAAGAACGAGGGTCAGCACAACGTAAAAAAAAAAAAGAAAACTGGGAAAAAAACTGTGAAAAAAAAAAACCGGTGGAGCTTGCCAAAGATGAGGGCATTACGGCTCGCCTTTAGGTGTCCTCCTCGGGATAGCGTCATTTAAAGAACGAGGGTCAGCACAACGTAAAAAAAAAACAAAAAAAAAAACCGGAGGAGCCTGCCGAAGATGAGGCCATTACGGCTCGCCTTTAGGTGTCCTCCTCAAAATAGCGTCATTTAAAGAACGAGGTTCAGCACAACGTAAAAAAAAAAGGAAAAAAAACTGTGAAAAAACCGGAGGAGCTTGCCAAAGATGAGGCCATTACGGCTCGCCTTTAGGTGTCCTCCTCGGGATAGCGTCATTTAAAGAACGAGGGACAGCCTAACGTAAAAAAAAATCGGGGGAGCCTACCGAAGATGAGGCCATTACGGCTCGCCTTTAGGTGTTCTCCTCGGGATAGCGTCAACTAAAGAACGAGGGTCAGCACAACGTAAAAAAAAAAAAGATAAACAGAGGAGCCTGCCGAAGATGAGAACATTACATCTCGCCTTTATGTGTCCTCCTCGGGATAGCACAACGAAAAAAAAAAACCTGAGGATCCTGCCGAAGATGAGGCCATTACGGCTCGCCTTTAGGTTTCCTCCTCGGGATAGCGTCAATTAAAGAACGAGGGTCAGCACAACTTAAAAAAAACAAAAAACAGAGGAGCCTGCCAAAAATGAGGCCGTTACGGCTCGCCTTCAGGTGTCCTCCTCGGGATAGCACAACGAAAAAAAAATCTGACGAACCTGCTAAAGATGAGGCAATTACGGCTCGCCTTTAGGTGTCGTCCTCAGGAAAGCGTCATTTAAAGAACGAGAGTCAGTACAGCGTAAAAAAAAAAAAATAAAACCGAGAAAAAACCTAGAAAAAACTGAGAAAAAAATCGGAGGATCTTGCCAAAGATGAGGCCATTACGGCTCGCCTTTAGGTGTCCTCCTCGGGATAGTGTCATTTAAAGAACCAGGGTCAGCACAACGGGAAAAAAAACAGAAAAAAAACTGTAAAAAAAACCGGAGGAGCTTGCCAAAGATGAGGCCATTACGGCTCGCCTTTAGGTGTCCTCCTCGGGATAGCGTCATTTAAAGAACGAGGGTCAGCACAACGAAAAAAAAAAACCGGAGGAGCCTGCCGAAGATGAGGCCATTACGGCTCGACTTTAGGTGTCCTCCTCAGGATAGCGTCAATTAAAGAACGAGGCTAAGCACAACGTAAAAAAAAAAAAACAAAGGAGCCTGCCGTAGATGAGGCCATTATGGCTCGCCTTTAGGTGTCCTCCTCGGGATAGCACAACAAAAAAAAATCGGAGGAACCTGCCAAAGATGAGGCAATTACAGCTCGCCTTTAGGTGTCCTCCTCGGGATAACGTCATTTAAAGAACGAGGGTCAGTACAACGTAAAAAAAAAACCGAGAAAAAACCTAGAAAAAACTGTGAGAAAAAAATCGGAGGAGCTTGCCAAAGATGAGGCCATTACGGCTCGCCTTTAGGTGTCCTCCTCGGGATAGCGTCATTTAAAGGACCAGGGTCATCACAACGTAAAGAAATAAATAAATAAATAAAAAAGGGAAAAACCGGAAAAAAACCGAGAAAAAATCGTGAAAAAAAACCGGAGGAGCTTGCCAAAGATGAGGCCATTACGGCTCGCCTTTAGGTGTCCTCCTCGGGATAGCGTCATTTAAAGAACGAGGGTCAGCACTACGTAAAAAAAAACAAAAAAAAAAACCGTAGGAGCCAGCCGAAGATGAGGCCATTACGGCTCGCCTTTAGGTGTCCTCCTCAGGATAGCGTCATTTAAAGAACAAGGTTCAGCACAACGTAAAAAAAAAGGGGAAAAAAACTGTGAAAAAAACCGGAGGAGCTTGCCAAAGATGAGGCTATTACGGCTCGCCTTTAGGTGTCCTCCTCGGGATAGCGTCATTTAAAGAACGAGGGTCAGCACAACGTAAAAAAAAACCGGGGGAGCCTCCCGAAGATGAGGCCATTACGGCTCGCCTTTATGTGTCCTCCTAGGGATAGCACAACGGAAAAAAAAAACCAGAGGAACCTGCCGAAGATGTGGCAATTACGGCTCGCCTTTAGGTTTCCTCCTCGGGATAGCGTCATTTAAAGAACGAGGGTCAGTACAACGTAAAAAAAAAATAGAGAAAAAACCTAGAAAAAACTGTGAGAAAAAATCGGAGGAGCTTGCCAAAGATGAGGCCATTACGGCTCCCCTTTAGGTGTCCTTCTCGGGATAGCGTCATTTAAAGAACCAGGGTCAGCACAACGTAAAAAAAAAAACGGGGAAAAAAATTGTGAAAAAAACCGGAGGAGCTTGCCAAAGATGAGACCATTACGGCTCGCCTTTAGGTGTCCTCCTCGGGATAGCGTCATTTAAAGAACGAGGGTCAGCACAACGTAAAAAAAAAAAAGAAAACTGGGAAAAAAACTGTGAAAAAGAAAAAACCGGTGGAGCTTGCCAAAGATGAGGGCATTACGGCTCGCCTTTAGGTGTCCTCCTCGGGATAGCGTCATTTAAAGAACGAGGGTCAGCACAACGTAAAAAAAAAAACAAAAAAAAAAAAACCGGAGGAGCCTGCCGAAGATGAGGCCATTACGGCTCGCCTTTAGGTGTCCTCCTCAAAATAGCGTCATTTAAAGAACGAGGTTCAGCACAACGTAAAAAAAAAAGGAAAAAAAACTGTGAAAAAAACCGGAGGAGCTTGCCAAAGATGAGGCCATTACGGCTCGCCTTTAGGTGTCCTCCTCGGGATAGCGTCATTTAAAGAACGAGGGTCAGCACAACGTAAAAAAAAAACCGGGGGAGCCTGCCGAAGATGAGGCCATTACGGCTCGCCTTTAGGTGTCCTCCTCGGGATAGCGTCAACTAAAGAACGAGGGTCAGCACAACATAAAAAAAAAAAAGAAAAACAGAGGAGCCTGCCGAAGATGAGGCCATTACATCTCGCCTTTATGTGTCCTCCTAGGGATAGCACAACGGAAAAAAAAACCGGAGGAACCTGCCGAAGATGTGGCAATTACGGCTCGCCTTTAGGTTTCCTCTTCGGGATAGCGTCATTTAAAGAACGAGGGTCAGTACAACGTAAAAAAAAATAGAGAAAAAACCTAGAAAAAACTGTGAGAAAAAAATCGGAGGAGCTTGCCAAAGATGAGGCCATTACGGCTCCCCTTTAGGTGTCCTTCTCGGGATAGCGTCATTTAAAGAACCAGGGTCAGCACAACGTAAAAAAAAAAATGGGGAAAAAAATTGTGAAAAAAACCGGAGGAGCTTGCCAAAGATGAGACCATTACGGCTCGCCTTTAGGTGTCCTCCTCGGGATAGCGTCATTTAAAGAACGAGGGTCAGCACAACGTAAAAAAAAAAAAAGAAAACTGGGAAAAAACTGTGAAAAAAAAAAACCGGTGGAGCTTGCCAAAGATGAGGGCATTACGGCTCGCCTTTAGGTGTCCTCCTCGGGATAGCGTCATTTAAAGAACGAGGGTCAGCACAACGTAAAAAAAAAACAAAAAAAAAAACCGGAGGAGCCTGCCGAAGATGAGGCCATTACGGCTCGCCTTTAGGTGTCCTCCTCAAAATAGCGTCATTTAAAGAACGAGGTTCAGCACAACGTAAAAAAAAAGGAAAAAAAACTGTGAAAAAACCGGAGGAGCTTGCCAAAGATGAGGCCATTACGGCTCGCCTTTAGGTGTCCTCCTCGGGATAGCGTCATTTAAAGAACGAGGGACAGCCTAACGTAAAAAAAAAATCGGGGGAGCCTACCGAAGATGAGGCCATTACGGCTCGCCTTTAGGTGTTCTCCTCGGGATAGCGTCAACTAAAGAACGAGGGTCAGCACAACGTAAAAAAAAAAAAGATAAACAGAGGAGCCTGCCGAAGATGAGAACATTACATCTCGCCTTTATGTGTCCTCCTCGGGATAGCACAACGAAAAAAAAAAACCTGAGGATCCTGCCGAAGATGAGGCAATTACGGCTCGCCTTTAGGTTTCCACCTCGGGATAGCGTCATTTAAAGAACGAGGGTCAGTACAACGTAAAAAAAAAAACAGAGAAAAAACCTAGAAAAAACTGTGAGAAAAAAATCGGAGGAGCTTGCCAAAGATGAGGCCATTACGGCTCGCCTTTAGGTGTCCTTCTCGGGATAGCGTCATTTAAAGAACCAGGGTCAGCACAACGTAAAAAAAAAAAACGGGGAAAAAAATTGTGAAAAAAACCGGAGGAGCTTGCCAAAGATGAGACCATTACGGCTCGCCTTTAGGTGTCCTCCTCGGGATAGCGTCATTTAAAGAACGAGGGTCAGCACAACGTAAAAAAAAAAAGAAAACCGGGAAAAAAACTGTGAAAAAAAAACCGGTGGAGCTTGCCAAAGATGAGGGCATTACGGCTCGCCTTTAGGTGTCCTCCTCGGGATAGCGTCATTTAAAGAACGAGGGTCAGCACAACGAAAAAAAAAACAAAAAAAAAAAACCGGAGGAGCCTGCCGAAGATGAGGCCATTACGGCTCGCCTTTAGGTGTCCTCCTCAAGATAGCGTCATTTAAAGAACGAGGTTCAGCACAACGTAAAAAAAAAAAGGAAAAAAAACTGTGAAAAAAACCGAAGGAGCTTGCCAAAGATGAGGCCATTACGGCTCGCCTTTAGGTGTCCTCCTCGAGATAGCGTCATTTAAAGAACGAGGGTCAGCACAATGTTAAAAAAAAAATCGGAGGAGCCTGCCGAAGATGAGGCCATTACGGCTAGCCTTTAGGTTTCCTCCTCGGGATAGCGTCAATTAAAGAACGAGGGTCAGCACAACTTAAAAAAAACAAAAAACAGAGGAGCCTGCCAAAAATGAGGCCGTTACGGCTCGCCTTCAGGTGTCCTCCTCGGGATAGCACAACGAAAAAAAAAATCTGACGAACCTGCTGAAGATGAGGCAATTACGGCTCGCCTTTAGGTGTCGTCCTCAGGAAAGCGTCATTTAAAGAACGAGAGTCAGTACAGCGTAAAAAAAAAAATAAAACCGAGAAAAAACCTAGAAAAAACTGAGAAAAAAATCGGAGGATCTTGCCAAAGATGAGGCCATTACGGCTCGCCTTTAGGTGTCCTCCTCGGGATAGTGTCATTTAAAGAACCAGGGTCAGCACAACGGGAAAAAAAACAGAAAAAAAACTGTAAAAAAAACCGGAGGAGCTTGCCAAAGATGAGGCCATTACGGCTCGCCTTTAGGTGTCCTCCTCGGGATAGCGTCATTTAAAGAACGAGGGTCAGCACAACGAAAAAAAAAAAACCGGAGGAGCCTGCCGAAGATGAGGCCATTACGGCTCGCCTTTAGGTGTCCTCCTCAGGATAGCGTCAATTAAAGAACGAGGCTAAGCACAACGTAAAAAAAAAAAAAACAAAGGAGCCTGCCGTAGATGAGGCCATTACGGCTCGCCTTTAGGTGTCCTCCTCGGGATAGCACAACAAAAAAAAAATCGGAGGAACCTGCCAAAGATGAGGCAATTACAGCTCGCCTTTAGGTGTCCTCCTCGGGATAACGTCATTTAAAGAACGAGGGTCAGTACAACGTAAAAAAAAAATCGAGAAAAAACCTAGAAAAAACTGTGAGAAAAAAATCGGAGGAGCTTGCCAAAGATGAGGCCATTACGGCTCGCCTTTAGGTGTCCTCCTCGGGATAGCGTCATTTAAAGAACCAGGGTCATCACAACGTAAAGAAATAAATAAATAAATAAAAAAGGGAAAAACCGGAAAAAAACCGAGAAAAAATCGTGAAAAAAAACCGGAGGAGCTTGCCAAAGATGAGGCCATTACGGCTCGCCTTTAGGTGTCCTCCTCGGGATAGCGTCACTTAAAGAACGAGGGTCAGCACTACGTAAAAAAAAACAAAAAAAAAACCGTAGGAGCCAGCCGAAGATGAGGCCATTACGGCTCGCCTTTAGGTGTCCTCCTCAGGATAGCGTCATTTAAAGAACAAGGTTCAGCACAACATAAAAAAAAAAGGGGAAAAAACTGTGAAAAAAACCGGAGGAGCTTGCCAAAGATGAGGCTATTACGGCTCACCTTTAGGTGTCCTCCTCGGGATAGCGTCATTTAAAGAACGAGCGTCAGCACAACGGAAAAAAAAAACCGGAGGAACCTGCCGAAGATGTGGCAATTACGGCTCGCCTTTAGGTTTCCTCCTCGGGATAGCGTCATTTAAAGAACGAGGGTCAGTACAACGTAAAAAAAAAATAGAGAAAAAACCTAGAAAAAACTGTGAGAAAAAAATCGGAGGAGCTTGCCAAAGATGAGGCCATTACGGCTCCCCTTTAGGTGTCCTTCTCGGGATAGCGTCATTTAAAGAACCAGGGTCAGCACAACGTAAAAAAAAAAACGGGGAAAAAAATTGTGAAAAAAACCGGAGGAGCTTGCCAAAGATGAGACCATTACGGCTCGCCTTTAGGTGTCCTCCTCGGGATAGCGTCATTTAAAGAACGAGGGTCAACACAACGTAAAAAAAAAAAAGAAAACTGGGAAAAAAACTGTGAAAAAAAAAACCGGTGGAGCTTGCCAAAGATGAGGGCATTACGGCTCGCCTTTAGGTGTCCTCCTCGGGATAGCGTCATTTAAAGAACGAGGGTCAGCACAACGTAAAAAAAAACAAAAAAAAAAAACCGGAGGAGCCTGCCGAAGATGAGGCCATTACGGCTCGCCTTTAGGTGTCCTCCTCAAAATAGCGTTATTTAAAGAACGAGGTTCAGCACAACGTAAAAAAAAAAGGAAAAAAAACTGTGAAAAAAACCGGAGGAGCTTGCCAAAGATGAGGCCATTACGGCTCGCCTTTAGGTGTCCTCCTCGGGATAGCGTCATTTAAAGAACGAGGGACAGCCTAACGTAAAAAAAAATCGGGGGAGCCTGCCGAAGATGAGGCCATTACGGCTCGCCTTTAGGTGTTCTCCTCGGGATAGCGTCAACTAAAGAACGAGGGTCAGCACAACGTAAAAAAAAAAAGAAAAACCGGAGGAGCTTGCCAAAGATGAGGCCATTACGGCTCGCCTTTAGGTGTCCTCCTCGGGATAGCGTCATTTAAAGAACGAGGGTCAGCACAACGTAAAAAAAAAATCGGAGGAGCCTGCCGAAGATGAGGCCATTACGGCTCGCCTTTAGGTGTCCTCCTCAGGATAGCGTCATTTAAAGAACGAGGGTCAGTACAACGTAAAAAAAAAACCGAGAAAAAACTGTGAGAAAAAATCGGAGGAGCTTGCCAAAGATGAGGCCATTACGGCTCGCCTTTAGGTGTCCTCCTCGGGATAGCGTCATTTAAAGAACGAGGGTCAGCACAACGTAAAAAAAAAATCGGAGGAGCCTGCCGAAGATGAGGCCATTACGGCGCGCCTTTAGGTGTCCTCCTCAGGATAGCGTCATTTAAAGAACGAGGGTCAGTACAACGTAAAAAAAACCGAGAAACAACCTAGAAAAAACTATGAGAAAATAATCGGAGGAGCTTGCCAAAGATGAGGCCATTACGGCTCGCCTTTAGGTGTCCTCCTCGGGATAGCGTCTTTAAAAGAACCAGGTTCAGCACAAGGTAAAAAAAAAAAACGGGAAAAAAACTGTGAAAAAAACCGGAGGAGCTTGCCAAAGATGAGGCCATTACGGCTCGCCTTTAGGTGTCCTCCTCGGGATAGCGTCATTTAAAGAACGAGGGTCAGCACAACGTAAAAAAAAAAAAAAACCGGAGGAGCATGCCGAAGATGAGGCCATTACGGCTCGCCTTTAGGTGTCTTCCTCGGGATAGCACAACGAAAAAAAAAAAACCGGAGGAACCTGCCGAAGATGAGGCAATTACGGCTCGCCTTTAGGTTTCCTCCTCGGGATAGCATCATTTAAAGAACGAGGGTCAGTACAACGTAAAAAAAAATCGGAGGAGCCTGCCGAAGATGAGGCAATTACGGCTCGCCTTTAGGTGTCCTCCTCGGGATAGCGTCATTTAAAGAACCAGGGTTAGCACAACGGGAAAAAAAATGGAAAAAAAAAACTGTGAAAAAAATCGGAGGAACCTGCCGAAGATGAGGCAATTACGGCTCGCGTTTAGGTTTCCTCCTCGGGATAGCGTCATTTATAGAACGAGGGTCAGTACAACGTAAAAAAAAAACCGAGAAAAAACCTAGAAAAAACTGTGAGAAAAAAATCGGGGGAGCTTGCCAAAGATGAGGCCATTACGGCTCGCCTTTAGGTGTCCTCCTCGGGATAGCGTCATTTAAAGAACGAGGGTCAGCACAACGTAAAAAAAAAATCGGAGGAGCCTGCCGAAGATGAGGCCATTACGGCTCGCCTTTAGGTGTCCTCCTCAGGATAGCGTCATTTAAAGAACGAGGGTCAGTACAACGTAAAAAAAACCGAGAAAAAACCTAGAAAAAACTATGAGAAAAAAATCGGAGGAGCTTGCCAAAGATGAGGCCATTACGGCTCGCCTTTAGGTGTCCTCCTCGGGATAGCGTCTTTAAAAGAACCAGGTTCAGCACAAGGTAAAAAAAAAAAACAGGAAAAAAACTGTGAAAAAAACCGGAGGAGCTTGCCAAAGATGAGGCCATTACGGCTCTCCTTTAGGTGTCCTCCTCGGGATAGCGTCATTTAAAGAACGAGGGTCAGCACAACGTAAAAAAAAAAAAACCGGAGGAGCATGCCGAAGATGAGGCCATTACGGCTCGCCTTTAGGTGTCTTCCTCGGGATAGCACAACGAAAAAAAAAAACCGGAGGAACCTGCCGAAGATGAGGCAATTACGGCTCGCCTTTAGGTTTCCTCCTCGGGATAGCATCATTTAAAGAACGAGGGTCAGTACAACGTAAAAAAAAATCGGAGGAGCCTGCCGAAGATGAGGCAATTACGGCTCGCCTTTAGGTGTCCTCCTCGGGATAGCATCATTTAAAGAACCAGGGTCAGCACAACGGGAAAAAAAATGGAAAAAAAAACTGTGAAAAAAATCGGAGGAACCTGCCGAAAATGAGGCAATTACGGCTCGCGTTTAGGTTTCCTCCTCGGGATAGCGTCATTTATAGAACGAGCGTCAGTACAACGTAAAAAAAAACCGAGAAAAAACCTAGAAAAAACTGTGAGAAAAAAATCGGGGGAGCTTGCCAAAGATGAGGCCATTACGGCTCGCCTTTAGGTGTCCTCCTCGGGATAGCGTCATTTAAAGAACGAGGGTCAGCACAACGTAAAAAAAAAATCGGAGGAGCCTGCCGAAGATGAGGCCATTACGGCGCGCCTTTAGGTGTCCTCCTCAGGATAGCGTCATTTAAAGAACGAGGGTCAGTAGAACGTAAAAAAAAAACCGAGAAAAAACCTAGAAAAAACTGTGAGAAAAAAATCGGAGGAGCTTGCCAAAGATGAGGCCATTACGGCTCGCCTTTAGGTGTCCTCCTCGGGATAGCGTCATTTAAAGAACGAGGGTCAGCACAACATAAAAAAAAAATCGGAGGAGCCTGCCGAAGATGAGGCCATTACGGCGCGCCTTTAGGTGTCCTCCTCAGGATAGCGTCATTTAAAGAACGAGGGTCAGTACAACGTAAAAAAAACCGAGAAAAAACCTAGAAAAAACTATGAGAAAATAATAGGAGGAGCTTGCCAAAGATGAGGCCATTACGGCTCGCCTTTAGGTGTCCTCCTCGGGATAGCGTCTTTAAAAGAACCAGGTTCAGCACAAGGTAAAAAAAAAACGGGAAAAAAACTGTGAAAAAAACCGGAGGAGCTTGCCAAAGATGAGGCCATTACGGCTCGCCTTTTTAGGTGTCCTCCTCGGGATAGCGTCATTTAAAGAACGAGGGTCAGCACAACGTAAAAAAAAAAAAAAAAATCGGAGGAGCATGCCGAAGATGAGGCCATTACGGCTCGCCTTTAGGTGTCTTCCTTGGGATAGCACAACGAAAAAAAAAAACCGGAGGAACCTGCCGAAGATGAGGCAATTACGGCTCGCCTTTAGGTTTCCTCCTCAGGATAGCATCATTTAAAGAACGAGGGTCAGTACAACGTAAAAAAAAAATCGGAGGAGCCTGCCGAAGATGAGGCAATTATGGCTCGCCTTTAGGTGTCCTCCTCGGGATAGCGTCATTTAAAGAACCAGGGTCAGCACAACGGGAAAAAAATGGAAAAAAAAACTGTGAAAAAAATCGGAGGAACCTGCCGAAGATGAGGCAATTACGGCTCGCGTTTAGGTTTCCTCCTCGGGATAGCGTCATTTATAGAACGAGGGTCAGTACAACGTAAAAAAAAACCGAGAAAAAACCTAGAAAGAACTGTGAGAAAAAAATCGGGGGAGCTTGCCAAAGATGAGGCCATTACGGCTCGCCTTTAGGTGTCCTCCTCGGGATAGCGTCATTTAAAGAACGAGGGTCAGCACAACGTAAAAAAATAATCGGAGGAGCCTGCCGAAGATGAGGCCATTACGGCTCGCCTTTAGGTGTCCTCCTCAGGATAGCGTCATTTAAAGAACGAGGGTCAGTACAACGTAAAAAAAACCGAGAAAAACCTAGAAAAAACTATGAGAAAAAAATCGGAGGAGCTTGCCAAAGATGAGGCCATTACGGCTCGCCTTTAGGTGTCCTCCTCGGGATAGCGTCTTTAAAAGAACCAGGTTCAGCACAAGGTAAAAAAAAAAAAACAGGAAAAAAACTGTGAAAAAAACCGGAGGAGCTTGCCAAAGATGAGGCCATTACGGCTTGCCTTTAGGTGTCCTCCTCGGGATAGCGTCATTTAAAGAACGAATGTCAAGCACAACGTAAAAAAAACAGAGGAGCCTGCCGAAGATGAGGCCGTTACGGCTAGCCTTTAGGTGTCCTCCTCGGGATAGCACAACAAAAAAAATTGCAGGAACCTGCCGAAGATGAGGCAATTACAGCTCGCCTTTAGGTGTCCTCCTCGGGATAACGTCATTTAAAGAACGAGGGTTAGTACAACGTAAAAAAAAAACCAAGAAAAAACCTAGAAAAAACTGTGAGAAAAAAATCGGAGGAGCTTGCCAAAGATGAGGCCATTACGGCTCGCCTTTAGGTGTCCTCCTCGGGATAGCGTCTTTTAAAGAACCAGGTTCAGCACAACGTAAAAAAAAAAAGGGAAAAAACTGTGAAAAAAATCGAAGGAGCTTGCCAAAGATGAGGCCATTACGGCTCGCCTTTAGGTGTCCTCCTCGGGATAGCGTCTTTTAAAGAACGAGGGTCAGCACAACATAAAAAAAAATCAGAGGAGCCTGCCGAAGATGAGGGCATTACGGCTCACCTTTAGGTGTCCTCCTCGGGATAGCGTCATTTAAAGAACGAGGGTCAGTACAACGTAAAAAAAAAAACCGAGAAAAAACCTAGAAAAAACTGTGAGAAAAAAATCGGAGGAGCTTGCCAAAGACGAGGCCATTACGGCTCGCCTTTAGGTGTCCTCCTCGGGATAGCGTCTTTAAAAGAACCAGGTTCAACACAAGGTAAAAAAAAAAACGGGAAAAAACTGTGAAAAAAACCGGAGGAGCTTGCCGAAGATGAGGCCATTACGGCTCGCCTTTAGGTGTCCTCCTCGGGATAGCGTCATTTAAAGAACGAGGGTCAGCACAACGTAAAAAAAAAAAAACCGGAGGAAGCTGCCGAAGATGAGGCAATTACGGCTCGCCCTTAGGTTTCCTCCTCGGGATAGCGTCAATTAAACAACGAGGGTCAACACAACGTAAAAAAAAAAAAACAGAGGAGCCTGCCGAATATGAGGCCGTTACGGCTCGCCTTTAGGTGTCCTCCTCGGGATAGCACAACAAAAAAAAAATCGGAGGAACCTGCCAATGATGAGGCAATTACAGCTCGACTTTAGGTGTCCTCCTCAGGATAGCATCATTTAAAGAACGAGGGTCAGTACAACGTAAAAAAAAAATCGAGAAAAAACCTTGAAAAAACTGTGAGAAAAAAATCGGAGGAGCTTGCCAAAGATGAGGCCATTACGGCTCGCCTTTAGGTGTCCTCCTCGAGATAGCGTCATTTAAAGAACCAGGGTCAGCACAACGTAAAAAAAAATCGGAGGAGCCTGCCGAAGATGAGTCCATTACGGCTCACCTTTAGGTGTCCTCCTCGGGATAGCGTCAACTAAACAACGAGGGTCAGCACAACGTAAAAAAAAAAAACAGAGGAGCCTGCCGAAGATGAGGCCGTTATGGCTAGCCTCTAGGTGTCCTCCTCGGGATAGCACAACAAAAAAAAATCGGAGGAACCTGCCGAAGATGAGGCAATTACAGCTCGCCTTTAGGTGTCCTCCTTGGGATAGTGTTATTTAAAGAACGAGGGTCAGTACAACGTAAAAAAAAAAACCAAGAAAAAACCTAGAAAAAACTGTGAGAAAAAAATCGGAGGAGCTTGCCAAAGATGAGGCCATTACGGCTCGCCTTTAGGTGTCCTCCTCGGGATAGCGTCTTTTAAAGAACTAGGTTCAGCACAATGTAAAAAAAAAAAGGGAAAAAACTATGAAAAAAATCGGAGGAGCTTGCCAAAGATGAGGCCATTATGGCTCGCCTTTAGGTGTCCTCCTCGGGATAGCGTCATTTAAAGAACGAGGGTCAGCACAACGTAAAAAAAAAAATCGGAGGAGCGTGCCGAAGATGAGGCCAATACGGCTCACCTATAGGTGTCCTCCTCGGGATAGCGTCAATTAAAGAACGAGGGTCAGCACAACGTAAAAAAACAGAGGAGCCTGCCGAAGATGAGGCCGTTACGGCTAGCCTTTAGGTGTCCTCCTCGGGATAGCGTCATTTAAAGAACGAGGGTCAGTACAACGTAAAAAAAAAAACCGAGAAAAAACCTAGAAAAAACTGTGAGAAAAAAATCGGAGGAGCTTGCCAAAGACGAGGCCATTACGGCTCGCCTTTAGGTGTCCTCCTCGGGATAGCGTCTTTAAAAGAACCAGGTTCAGCACAAGGTAAAAAAAAAAACGGGAAAAAACTGTGAAAAAACCGGAGGAGCTTGCCGAAGATGAGGCCATTACGGCTCGCCTTTAGGTGTCCTCCTCGGGATAGCGTCATTTAAAGAACGAGGGTCAGCACAACGTAAAAAAAAAAAAAAAAAAACCGGAGGAGCATGCCGAAGATGAGGCCATTACAGCTCGCCTTTAGGTGTCCTCCTCGGGATAGGACAACGAAAAAAAAAAAACCGGAGGAAGCTGCCGAAGATGAGGCAATTACGGCTCGCCCTTAGGTTTCCTCCTCGGGATAGCGTCAATTAAACAACGAGGGTCAGCACAACGTAAAAAAAAAAAAACAGAGGAGCCTGCCGAATATGAGACCGTTACGGCTCGCCTTTAGGTGTCCTCCTCGGGATAGCACAACAAAAAAAAATCGGAGGAACCTTCCAATGATGAGGCAATTACAGCTCGCCTTTAGGTGTCCTCCTCAGGATAGCATCATTTAAAGAACGAGGGTCAGTACAACGTAAAAAAAAAATCGAGAAAAAACCTTGAAAAAACTGTGAGAAAAAAATCGGAGGAGCTAGCCAAAGATGAGGCCATTACGGCTCGCCTTTTGGTGTCCTCCTCGAGATAGCGTCATTTAAAGAACCAGTGTCAGCACAACGTAAAAAAAATCGGAGGAGCCTGCCGAAGATGAGTCCATTACGGCTCACCTTTAGGTGTCCTCCTCGGGATAGCGTCAATTAAACAACGAGGGTCAGCACAACGTAAAAAAAAAACAGAGGAGCCTGCCGAAGATGAGGCCGTTACGGCTAGCCTCTAGGTGTCCTCCTCGAAATAGCACAACAAAAAAAAATCGGAGGAACCTGCCGAAGATGAGGCAATTACAGCTCGCCTTTAGGTGTCCTCCTTGGGATAGTGTTATTTAAAGAACGAGGGTCAGTACAACGTAAAAAAAAAAACCAAGAAAAAACCTAGAAAAAACTGTGAGAAAAAAATCGGAGGAGCTTGCCAAAGATGAGGCCATTACGGCTCGCCTTTAGGTGTCCTCCTCGGATAGCGTCTTTTAAAGAACTAGGTTCAGCACAACGTAAAAAAAAAAAAGGGAAAAAACTGTGAAAAAAATCGGAGGAGCTTGCCAAAGATGAGGCCATTATGGCTCGCCTTTAGGTGTCCTCCTCGGGATAGCGTCATTTAAAGAACGAGGGTCAGCACAACGTAAAAAAAAAAATCGGAGGAGCGTGCCGAGGATGAGGCCAATACGGCTCACCTATAGGTGTCCTCCTCGGGATAGCGTCAATTAAAGAACGAGGGTCAGCACAACGTAAAAAAAACAGAGGAGCCTGCCGAAGATGAGGCCGTTACGGCTAGCCTTTAGGTGTCCTCCTCGGGATATCACAACAAAAAAATCGGAGGAACCTGCCGAAGATGAGGCAATTACAGCTCGCCTTTAGGTGTCCTCCTCGGGATAGCGTCATTTAAAGAACGAGGGTCAGTACAACGTAAAAAAAAAAACCAAGAAAAAACCTAGAAAAAACTGTGAGAAAAAAATCGGAGGAGCTTGCCAAAGATGAGGCCATTACGGCTCGCCTTTAGGTGTCCTCCTCGGGATAGCGACTTTTAAAGAACCAGGTTCAGCACAACGTAAAAAAAAAAAAGGGAAAAAACTGTGAAAAAAATCGGAGGAGCTTGCCAAAGATGAGGCCATTATGGCTCGCCTTTAGGTGTCCTCCTCGGGATAGCGTCATTTAAAGAACGAGGGTCAGCACAACGTAAAAAAAAAAAAATCGGAGGAGCGTGCCGAAGATGAGGCCAATACGGCTCACCTATAGGTGTCCTCCTCGGGATAGCGTCAATTAAAGAACGAGGGTCAGCACAACGTAAAAAAAACAGAGGAGCCTGCCGAAGATGAGGCCGTTACGGCTAGCCTTTAGGTGTCCTCCTCGGGATAGCACAACAAAAAAAATCGGAGGAACCTGCCGATGATGAGGCAATTACAGCTCGCCTTTAGGTGTCCTCCTCGGGATAGCGTCATTTAAAGAACGAGGGTCAGTACAACATAAAAAAATAACCGAGAAAAAACTGTGAGAAAAAAATCGGAGGAGCTTGCCAAAGATGAGGCCATTACGGCTCGCCTTTTGGTGTCCTCCTCGGGATAGCGTCTTTAAAAGAACCAGGTTCAGCACAAGGTAAAAAAAAAAAACAAACCGGGAAAAAAACTGTGAAAAAAACCGGAAGAGCTTGCCAAAGATGAGGCCATGACGGCTCGCCTTTAGGTGTCCTCCTCGGGATAGCGTCATTTAAAGAACGAGGGTCAGCACAACGTTAAAAAAAAAATCGGAGGAGCCTGCCGAAGATGAGGCCAATACGGCTCACCTATAGGTGTCCTCCTCGGGATAGCGTCAATTAAAGAACGAGGGTTGATGAGATATTTTGATGAGAAACGAATCTCTCACAAAACATCACAAAACTAACCGGCAAGTGCACCGGGTCGCATCAAGTAATAAAAACTCACGGGAGTGAGGTCGATCCCACAGGGATTGAAGGATTGAGCAATTTTAGTTTAGTGGTTAATTTAGTCAAGCAAATCAAGATTTGGTTGATGGTTTTGTGACTTGCAGAATTAAATTTCATTGAAGTAAAGGGAACAAGAAATAAATTGCTGAAACTTAAAGAACAAGAAATTAAATGATAGAAACTTAAAGTGCAAGAAATATAAATTGCTTGAAATGTAAAGGGGATTGGGATGTAGATTTGCAGAAATTAAACAAGGAAAAATTAAATTGCATCAAACAGAAGAGTAAAAGGGAATTGGGATTGAACCGGAAATGAAGCAGAAAAGTAAATGAACATAAGAAGCAGTAAACAGGGAATTAAAATGGAAATTTAGATCTCAGGACCCAGAGACTAGAAAACCAAGTCTAGATCTCAATGCCTTCCTAGATCCAACAAGAACAATAGCAAGGAAATTGTAAATTGCAAAGAAAAGAGATGAAGAACAATGAACCGGAAATGCAATTCAATTAACAGTAAAGAAACAGAGAGATCCAAGATTGAGATTGAAATAGAATTTCTTCAATTCTCTAATCCAAGATCCAAGACAAACGTAAAATAAAATTGAAAGCAATGAAAACAAGAAATTAAAGTTCACTCAAGTCAAAAGCTCTCCGAAAACTATTATGAAAATTCTAAAAGGAAAGCTCCCCGAATAACTTGAATTCTATGCTATTTATACACTTTCCAAAAATGATCTTCAAGCCTTGAGTTGGGCCTTTGCTCTTGGTGGAATCTGGTTATTGCTCTTGAAGTTTGAAGAAGAACCAAAGTGAACCAATTGAACCGGGTTTGAGGTTAGCCAAAGTTGGACCTAAAGTTTGAGCCAAAGTTAGGGGTCTAACTTTGGCTCCAACTTTTCATAGCAGCAAGCAAAATTCTTCTGGTATGGACGTTGGTGCCAACGTTAGGGGTCTAACTTTGACCCTAACGTTGGCCTTGTTTAGTGCTAGTGGTGCCAACGTTAGTCTCCATGTTAGGGGCTAACGTTGGCGCAAACGTTGGTGCCCCTCCCTTGTGTCTTCATGTGCCAACGTTAGCCTCCAAGTTAGGGGCTAACGTTGGCGCAAACGTTGGCCCTTCCCCCTTTGTAATTCATGTGCCAATGTTAGCCTCCAAGTTAGGGGGCTAACGTTGGCGCAAACGTTGGTGGCCCAGGGAGGAAGTTTCTCTTGCCAACGTTAGCCTCCAAGTTAGGGGGCTAACGTTGGCTCAAACGTGGGGAGCCCAGGGAGAATTCTTCATGCCTAATGTTAGCCTTCAAGTTAGGGGTCTAACTTTGAGGCTAACTTTAGGTCCAACCTTTTGCTTCATGGTTCAATTTCACTTATTCCATTGTCCTCTTTTCACTCCTAGCCATTCCTCTTTGCTTCAACCTTTCTCCAAGCTTTCTTCACCTATCATTAATCAACCAAACTCATCAAAGCTATGCTCAAAATCATGAGATATTCAATCTTTCATAATATGCAACAAATATAGCATAAAACCTCATGAAATGGTATGAATTCATATATGGTTGGTTCAATCAAGGGAAACATGAAAATCTACTCAATTAGCTTGCTTGTAGCTCAAGAAAGTGCATAATTCTAATGAAAACTAAAGAGAAAGACTAGCTAAAATAGGCTAGGATGACTTGTCATCACAACACCAAACTTAAAGCTTGCTTGTCCCCAAGCAAGAATTGAATTATTAAGAAGCAAGAATGAAATGGAAGAGGAAGTTCATGCTAGCAGAGTATTATTGATAGTTCATGGGGTTTTATGTGGATATGCAAATACTCACTTCTTATTGACTCCTAGGTCTAGAAAGTCTCCTTCAAGCTTCAAGTGACATACTGCTATGACCTCTCATTATTCCTTTATCCTTGGCTATTACTTTATTCAACAGCTTTATTTGAGTGTCATGTGTAGCAAGTTCATTTTCTTTTCTTTATACTTGACACATTATTCACCATAGACACTTGGCTCACATTCCTTCTTAAAACATTGATTCCCAGCACCTCTTTGGGCTACTAAATGCCTTGTAGTTAGGTTGCTCTTGATAGTGGACTTTCAGCTGATGATCCCGGGTTAGTTAACCCAAGTCACCAAGTGTTGAGGCACTCCTAAGAGCTTACTAATCCAAGCAGATCCTAGTACAAAGACATCACAGGCATATATTTTAAGGTTCAAGCTATTGGTGTCCAGCTTTGTTTCTTTTTGTTTTTCTTTTGTTTTGCCACTTTTTGGCACTCTTTGTTCTTTCCTTCTTTTTGTTTTTCTTTCTAACCAAGGAATTTAATTCAATTGAGATTCCTAGACAGTAAGCCACTCTTTACTTAGAAGGGGATATCCTAGCTCTTTATTCACTAAAAGTGAGCTATTATACAATCACACACATACCACCACTTACTTTTATTTCACTTCTATCTAACAGAGACCATTTCACTTCACATTCAAACTGTTCTTTTATTGAATTTAAAGATGCAGGGGACAATACATACTTCTTGTCAAGTGAAAATAAACACACAAGCACACACATAAACTAGCCTACTTATTTTAAAAGAAACAAACATAAATGATGCACAGACTACTACACTAACAGTTACTGTTAAAATGGGCATACTTCCAATTTAGAGCAATTCAATGCTAATGGAGTTAAGTGACAATACAACCTCTTGGTGGCTTCTTCTTCTTTCTCTCAGCTAATGGTGTGTAGTCCTCCCAAGAGGGTGATTGACTTTCTGCAGTGTTAATGGAAGTTGCTTGTTTCTCAAGCCCTTAGATGACTGGTTAGTGCGCAAGACTTTCTTGTAGGCATTTGAACTTACTTTGGTGGGTGAACACCAAACTTAGTCTCTTGCCATGTTTCTTATGCATAACCATATGTGAAAGCCTAAGTCTTTGCTAAAGGTAATAAAACTAGAAACAGACAATGCTTAAATGATTTATCAGATTGCTTGGAGCTAGAAAGTGAGAATGTGCTTTTAAGTGAGATTTTGGTGGAACACCAAACTTAGAATTCTTTATTCTCTCTTAATTTGTTTTGGTGTGAAACACCAAACTTAGCTCCTTGCAATACATACCAATCATTTAACCTTTTTATTGAAATAACTATGAAAAGAAAACTACCTCAGGTTGGGTTGCCTCCCAACAAGCGCTCTTTTATTGTCACTAGCTTGACATTGAAGCTTTCTTTTATGGTGGTTGGTGCTTGTAGAGCCTCAATTTGTCTCCCCTGACCGTGATCCTCTTCTTTGTTCTCTGGTGTTCAATTTCAGCATGCTCTAATGATAGTATGTTGCTGACAGTGTAGTAATCCTCGGTTTGTTGATTTGCCCCCAGCTGTTGATATATCAGTTGCACTTTGTCACCTTTAGAAAGCCCCTCTGTTGGAATCTTTCTATTCTTCCAGCCCCTTTTTGCTTTGTTTCTGCGCTTCATCTTTCCTTTTGTTGATCTTTCTTTTCTGGCTGTAGACTTTCCTTGGGGACCTCTCTTCTCAGTGGCCAATACTCTAACATCCTCTTGGGCTTTTTCATCAGTCTGCACAGTCCTTAGCATTGGGATGTTGCTGTGACTTTCCTGGTCACTCTTCATATAGTCTTTCTTCTCCTTGCTAAATTGTGCTTCTGGTAATACCTTCAGAGTGATGCTTTGGTCATGCATCCTGAGAGTTAATTCCCCTTCCTCTACATCTATGATAGCTCTAGCAGTGGCCAAGAATGGCCTTCCCAGTATAACAGAGTCACCATCATCATTATTTGATTCCAGAACCACAAAATTAGCAGGGTATATAAAACTGTCCACCTTGACCAAAAGATTTTCAATTACACCCCTGGGGTATACCATTGACTTGTCTACCAGCTCCAGAGACATTTGTGTTGGTTTGACCTCCTCTATATGCAGCTTTTTCACCAAGGAGGATGATATTAAGTTAATACTTGCTCCGAGATCACACATTGCTTTAGTGATTGTCAATTTCCCAATGGTGCAAGGCAACAAGAAGCTTCCTGGGTCCTCAAGCTTGGGAGGAATCCCCTTTTGAATCAAGGCCCTGCATTCCTCAGCAATCATTATGGTTTCTTTCTCATCCCAGCTTCTTTTCTTGTTGATAAGATCCTTTAGAAACTTGGAATATAGAGGCATTTGCTCAAGTGCTTCAGCAAAGGGAATATTGATTTCCAGCTTCTTAAAAATCTCAAGGAATTTGTGAAAATGCTGGTCTTTAATCTCTTTATTGAACCTCTGAGGGTAAGGCAGTGGAGTTGTGATGCTTTTTCCTTTTTGCTGCTGCCCCTGAGCTACTTCCTTTGAGCTATGTGGCTGGTTGTCCTTCTCTTTGAATTTCTCAATGCCTTTGTTTGGCATCACAACTTGCTTCTCATCCTCCGTTGGTTCTTTGATGTTCTCTGCTTGCTTATTTGTAGTGTCATTGTTGCTTATCAATGTTCTCCCACTCCTCAATTGTATTGCCTTGCATTCTTCCTTGGGATTTGGAATTGTGTCACTGGGCAGTGCGTTTGAAGGTCTCTCAACAGATACTTGCTTGGAGAGTTGCCCCATCTGTCTCTCTAGGCTCTTTATAGAGGCTTCCTGATTCTTGGCTACCATTTCTTGGTGTTTCAACATTTTGTCTATCATGGCCTCCAAGTGAGTGATTCTTTGGGCTTCATGTGATATTTGAGGTGGGTTATGAGATGTGGGTGGTGGATGGCAGGCATTTTGGTTGGTGGGTTGGTTATTAGATTGGTATTGGTTAATGTTGGAATAGTTGTTTTGAGGTTTTCTGTATGGATTTTGGTTAGTCTGCTGCTGGTTGTGATTTTGGTTGTTTCTTGGGTTGTGTTGGTTTGAGTTCCTCTGCCATGGTTGTTGGTTTTGGGTATGGTTATCTCCCCATCTGAGGTTTGGGTGGTTTTTCCAGGATGGATTGTATGTATCACCATACACTTCATTTGGTCCTTGGTTGTGCATATACTGTACTTGCTCTTGTTGTTGCTCTTCTTGAGTTTCTTCACTTTGTCCCCATGTGGTTGATGGTTGGCTGGTGTTAACTGCTGCAACTTGGAGACTATCAATCCTCTTGGCCATTTGCTCAAATTGTTGTTGAATTTGCTGCTGCATCATCTTGTTTTGAGCCAGGATTGAATCTACTCCTTCTAGCTCCATTACTCCTCTCCTTTGTGATGGTTGGCGATTTCTTTGATGAGCAAAGAAATATTGATTGTTGGCCACCATGTCCACAAGATTCTGAGCTTCCTCAGCAGTTTTCATCAGTTGTAGTGAACCTCCAGCAGAATGATCTAATGCCTCCTGAGATTTCAATGTCAGGCCTTCATAGAAATTTTGCAGCACGTCCCATTCATTGAACATCTCTAGAGGACACTTTCTGATTAAGGCTTTGTACCTCTCCCATGCTTCATACAAGGATTCAGCATCTAATTGTGTGAATGTCTGCACCTCGGTTTTCAGCCTGATGACTCTTTGGGGTGGATAGAATTTGGCTAGAAATTTAGTCACCAAGTCATCCCAACTAGTGATACTTCCTTGGGGAAAAGTTTCAAGCCATTGTGCAGCCTTATCCCTTAATGAGAACGGGAACAGCAGAAGCTTGTAGGTTTCAGGATTCACGCCATTGGATTTGACAGTGTCACAGATCCTTAAGAAGGTAGATAGATGTTGATTTGGATCCTCCAATGGTCCTCCTCCAAATGAGCAATTGTTCTGGACCAATGTGATGAGTTGTGGCTTCAGTTCAAAGTTATTTGCATTGACATTAGGGGTGAGAATGCTGCTTCCACAATGTCTAGCATTTGCAAAGGTATAGGAAGCTAATACTCTCCGCTGTTGTGGTTGATTATGGACTCCTCCTTCTGGATTAGATGTATCTCCTTCCATCTCGTGGAATTCTTCGTCTGATTCCTCTTCTCCAATAATACTTTTCCCTCTTTCAGCTCTTATTAACCTCCTGAGAGTTCTTTCGTCTTGTTCATGAAAATTGGGTATGGCTCTTCTTGTACCTGACATACAAGCAGAACATAAGAGCACACAAACCAGTTACACTTCAATCTACTGCTAGAATGAAGTTTTAGTTAGCTTAAGCAAAAATTCAAACAGTTAGTGGGTTAGTCAAAATTGAAGAAAAAGTGCTTGATCTAGATTACCACCTCACTTAATCATTGTCAATCTAATCAATCCCCGGTAACGGCGCCAAAAACTTGATGAGATATTTTGATGAGAAACGAATCTCTCACAAAACATCACAAAACTAACCGGCAAGTGCACCGGGTCGCATCAAGTAATAAAAACTCACGGGAGTGAGGTCGATCCCATAGGGATTGAAGGATTGAGCAATTTTAGTTTAGTGGTTGATTTAGTCAAGCAAATCAAGATTTGGTTGATGGTTTTGTGACTTGCAGAATTAAATTTCATTGAAGTAAAGGGAACAAGAAATAAATTGCTGAAACTTAAAGAACAAGAAATTAAATGACAGAAACTTAAAGTGCAAGAAATGTAAATTGCTTGAAATTTAAAGGGGATTGGGATGTGGATTTGTAGAAATTAAACAAGGAAAAATTAAATTGCATCAAACAGAAGAGTAAAAGGGAATTGGGATTGAACTGGAAATGAAGCAGAAAAGTAAATGAACATAAGAAGCAGTAAACAGGGAATTAAAATGGAAATTTAGATCTCAGGACCCAGAGACTAGAAAACCAAGTCTAGATCTCAATGCCTTCCTAGATCCAACAAGAACAATAGCAAGGAAATTGTAAATTGCAAAGAAAAGAGATGAAGAACAATGAACCGGAAATGCAATTCAATTAACAGTAAAGAAACAGAGAGATCCAAGATTGAGATTGAAACAGAATTTCTTCAATTCTCTAATCCAAGATCCAAGACAAACGTAAAATGAAATTGAAAGCAATGAAAACAAGAAATTAAAGTTCACTCAAGTCAAAAGCTCTCCGAAAACTATTATGAAAATTCTAAAAGGAAAGCTCCCCGAATAACTTGAATTCTATCCTATTTATACACTTTCCAAAAATGATCTTCAAGCCTTGAGTTGGCGCAAACGTTGGTGCCCCTCCCTTGTGTCTTCATGTGCCAACGTTAGCCTCCAAGTTAGGGGGCTAACGTTGGCGCAAACGTTGGCCCTTCCCCCTTTGTAATTCATGTGCCAACGTTAGCCTCCAAGTTAGGGGGCTAACGTTGGCGCAAACGTTGGTGGCCCAGGGAGGAAGTTTCTCTTGCCAACGTTAGCCTCCAAGTTAGGGGGCTAACGTTGGCTCAAACGTGGGGAGCCCAGGGAGAATTCTTCATGCCTAACGTTAGCCTTCAAGTTAGGGGTCTAACTTTGAGGCTAACTTTAGGTCCAACCTTTTGCTTCATGGTTCAATTTCACTTATTCCATTGTCCTCTCTTCACTCCTAGCCATTCCTCTTTGCTTCAACCTTTCTCCAAGCTTTCTTCACCTATCATTAATCAACCAAACTCATCAAAGCTATGCTCAAAATCATGAGATATTCAATCTTTCATAATATGCAACAAATATAGCATAAAACCTCATGAAATGGTATGAATTCATATATGGTTAGTTCAATCAAGGGAAACATGAAAATCTACTCAATTAGCTTGCTTGTAGCTCAAGAAAGTGCATAATTCTAATGAAAACTAAAGAGAAAGACTAGCTAAAATAGGCTAGGATGACTTGTCATCACGGGTCAGCACAACGGAAAAAAAAAACAGAGGAGCCTGCCGAAGATGAGGCCGTTACGGCTAGCCTTTAGGTGTCCTCCTCGGGATAGCACAACAAAAAAAAATCGGAGGAACCTGCCGAAGATGAGGCAATTACAGCTCGCCTTTAGGTGTCCTCCTCGGGATAGCGTCATTTAAAGAACGAGGGTCAGTACAACGTAAAAGAAAAAACCGAGAAAAAACCTAGAAAAAACTGTGAGAAAAAAATCGGAGGAGCTTGCCAAAGATGAGTCCATTACGGCTCGCCTTTAGGTGTCCTCCTCGGGATAGCGTCTTTTAAAGAACCAGGTTCAGCACAACGTAAAAAAAAAAGGGAAAAAACTGTGAAAAAAATCGGAGGAGCTTGCCACAGATGAGGCCATTATGGCTCGCCTTTAGGTGTCCTCCTCGGGATAGCGTCATTTAAAGAACGAGGGTCAGCACAACGTAAAAAAAAAAAAATTGGAGGAGTCTGCCGAAGATGAGGCCAATACGGCTCACCTATAGGTGTCCTCCTCGAGATAGCGTCAATTAAAGAACGAGGGTCAGCACAACGTAAAAAAAAAAAAAGAAAAAAAAACTGTGAAAAAACCGGAGGAGCTTGCCAAAGATGAGGCCATTACGGCTCGCCTTTAGGTGTCCTTCTCGGGATAGCGTCATTTAAAGAACGAGGGTCAGTACAACGTAAAAAAAAAAAACCGAGAAAAAACCTAGAAAAAACTGTGAGAAAAAAATCGGAGGAGCTTGCCAAAGATGAGGCCATTACGGCTCGCCTTTAGGTGTCCTCCTCGGGATAGCGTCTTTAAAAGAACCAGGTTCAGCACAAGGTAAAAAAAAAAAACGGGAAAAAACTGTGAAAAAAACCGGAGGAGCTTGCCGAAGATGAGGCCATTACGGCTCGCCTTTAGGTGTCCTCCTCGAGATAGCGTCATTTAAAGAACGAGGGTCAGCACAACGTAAAAAAAAAAAAAAACCGGAGGAGCATGCCGAAGATGAGGCCATTACAGCTCGCCTTTAGGTGTCCTCCTCGGGATAGCACAACGAAAAAAAAAAAAACCGGAGGAAGTTGCCGAAGATGAGGCAATTCCGGCTCGCCCTTAGGTTTCCTCCTCGGGATAGCGTCAATTAAACAACGAGGGTCAGCACAACGTAAAAAAAAAAAAACAGAGGAGCCTACCGAATATGAGGCCGTTACGGCTCGCCTTTAGGTGTCCTCCTCGGGATAGCACAACAAAAAAAAAATCGGAGGAACCTGCCGATGATGAGGCAATTACAGCTCGCCTTTAGGTGTCCTCCTCGGGATAGCATCATTTAAAGAACGAGGGTCAGTACAACGTAAAAAAAAAATCGAGAAAAAACCTTGAAAAAATTGTGAGAAAAAAATCGGAGGAGCTTGCCAAAGATGAGGCCATTACGGCTCGCCTTTAGGTGTCCTCCTCGAGATAGCGTCATTTAAAGAACCAGGGTCAGCACAACGTAAAAAAAAATCGGAGGAGCCTGCCGAAGATGAGGCCATTACGGCTCACCTTTAGGTGTCCTCCTCGGGATAGCGTCAATTAAACAACGAGGGTCAGCACAACGTAAAAAAAAAAAATAGAGGAGCCTGCCGAAGATGAGGCCGTTACGGCTAGCCTCTAGGTGTCCTCCTCGGGATAGCACAACAAAAAAAAATCGGAGGAACCTGCCGAAGATGAGGCAATTACAGCTCGCCTTTAGGTGTCCTCCTCGGGATAGTGTTATTTAAAGAACGAGGGTCAGTATAACGTAAAAAAAAAAATCGAGAAAAAACCTAGAAAAAACTGAGAAAAAAATCGGAGGAGCTTTCCAAAGATGAGGCCATTACGGCTCGCCTTTAGGTGTCCTCCTCGGGATAGCGTCTTTTAAAGAACCAGGTTCAGCACAACGTAAAAAAAAAAAAGGGAAAAAACTGTGAAAAAAATCGGAGGAGCTTGCCAAAGATGAGGCCATTATGGCTCGCCTTTAGGTGTCCTCCTCGGGATAGCGTCATTTAAAGAACGAGGGTCAGCACAATGTAAAAAAAAAAAAAATCGGAGGAACCTGCCGAAGATGAGGCAATTACAGCTCGCCTTTAGGTGTCCTCCTCGGGATAGTGTTATTTAAAGAACGAGGGTCAGTATAACGTAAAAAAAAAAATCGAGAAAAAACCTAGAAAAAACTGAGAAAAAAATCGGAGGAGCTTTCCAAAGATGAGGCCATTACGGCTCGCCTTTAGGTGTCCTCCTCGGGATAGCGTCTTTAAAAGAACCAGGTTCAGCACAAGGTAAAAAAAAAAAACGGGAAAAAACTGTGAAAAAAACCGGAGGAGCTTGCCGAAGATGAGGCCATTACGGCTCGCCTTTAGGTGTCCTCCTCGAAATAGCGTCATTTAAAGAACGAGGGTCAGCACAACGTAAAAAAAAAAAAAAAAACCGGAGGAGCATGCCGAAGATGAGGCCATTACAGCTCGCCTTTAGGTGTCCTCCTCGGGATAGCACAACGAAAAAAAAAAAAACCGGAGGAAGTTGCCGAAGATGAGGCAATTCCGGCTCGCCCTTAGGTTTCCTCCTCGGGATAGCGTCAATTAAACAACGAGGGTCAGCACAACGTAAAAAAAAAAAACAGAGGAGCCTGCCGAATATGAGGCCGTTACGGCTCGCCTTTAGGTGTCCTCCTCGGGATAGCACAACAAAAAAAAAATCGGAGGAACCTGCCGATGATGAGGCAATTACAGCTCGCCTTTAGGTGTCCTCCTCGGGATAGCATCATTTAAAGAACGAGGGTCAGTACAACGTAAAAAAAAAATCGAGAAAAAACCTTGAAAAAATTGTGAGAAAAAAATCGGAGGAGCTTGCCAAAGATGAGGCCATTACGGCTCACCTTTAGGTGTCCACCTCGAGATAGCGTCATTTAAAGAACCAGGGTCAGCACAACGTAAAAAAAATCGGAGGAGCCTACCGAAGATGAGGCCATTACGGCTCACCTTTAGGTGTCCTCCTCGGGATAGCGTCAATTAAACAACGAGGGTCAGCACAACGTAAAAAAAAAATAGAGGAGCCTGCCGAAGATGAGGCCGTTACGGCTAGCCTCTAGGTGTCCTCCTCGGGATAGCACAACAAAAAAAATCGGAGGAACCTGCCGAAGATGAGGCAATTACAGCTCGCCTTTAGGTGTCCTCCTCGGGATAGTGTTATTTAAAGAACGAGGGTCAGTATAACGTAAAAAAAAATCGAGAAAAAACCTAGAAAAAACTGTGAGAAAAAAATCGGAGGAGCTTGCCAAAGATGAGGCCATTACGGCTCGCCTTTAGGTGTCCTCCTCGGGATAGCGTCTTTTAAAGAACTAGGTTCAGCACAACGTAAAAAAAAAAAAGGGAAAAAACTGTGAAAAAAATCGGAGGAGCTTGCCAAAGATGAGGCCATTATGGCTCGCCTTTAGGTGTCCTCCTCGGGATAGCGTCATTTAAAGAACGAGGGTCAGCACAACGTAAAAAAAAAAATCGGAGGAGCGTGCCGAAGATGAGGCCAATACGGCTCACCTATAGGTGTCCTCCTCGGGATAGCGTCAATTAAAGAACGAGGGTCAGCACAACGTAAAAAAAACATAGGGGCCTGCCGAAGATGAGGCCGTTACGGCTAGCCTTTAGGTGTCCTCCTCGGGAGAGCACAACAAAAAAAAAATCGGAGGAACCTGCCGAAGATGAGGCAATTACAGCTCGCCTTTAGGTGTCCTCCTCGGGATAGCGTCATTTAAAGAACGAGGGTCAGTACAACGTAAAAAAAAAAAACCGAGAAAAAACCTAGAAAAAACTGTGAGAAAAAAATCGGAGAAGCTTGCCAAAGATGAGGCCATTACGGCTCGCCTTTAGGTGTCCTCCTCGGGATAGCGTCTTTAAAAGAACCAGGTTCAGCACAAGGTAAAAAAAAAAAACGGGAAAAAACTGTGAAAAAAACCGGAGGAGCTTGCCGAAGATGAGGCCATTACGGCTCGCCTTTAGGTGTCCTCCTCGGGATAGCGTCATTTAAAGAACGAGGGTCAGCACAACGTAAAAAAAAAAAAAAAAAAAACCGGGAAAAAAACTGTGAAAAAAACCGGAGGAGCTTGCCAAAGATGAGGCCATTACGGCTCGCCTTTAGGTGTCCTCCTCGGGATAGCGTCATTTAAAGAACAAGGGTCAGCACAACGTAAAAAAAAAAAATCGGAGGAGCCTGCCGAAGATGAGGCTATTACGGCTCACCTATAGGTGTCCTCCTCGGGATAGCGTCAATTAAAGAACGAGGGTCAGCACAACGTAAAAAAATAACAGAGGAGCGTGCCGAAGATGAGGCCATTACGGCTAGCCTTTAGGTGTCCTCCTCGGGGTAGCGCAACAAAAAAAAATCGGAGGAACCTGCCGAAGATGAGGCAATTACAGCTCGCCTTTAGGTGTCCTCCTCGGGATAGCGTCATTTAAAGAACGAGGGTCAGTACAACGTAAAAAAAAAAACCGAGAAAAAACCTAGAAAAAACTGTGAGAAAAAAATCGGAGGAGCTTGCCAAAGATGAGGCCATTACGGCTCGCCTTTAGGTGTCCTCCTCGGATAGCGTCATTTAAAGAACCAGGTTCAGCACAACGAAAAAAAAAAGGGAAAAAACTGTGAAAAAAACCGGAGGAGCTTGCCAATGATGAGGCCATTATGGCTCGCCTTTAGGCGTCCTCCTCGGGATTGCGTCATTTAAAGAACGAGGGTCAGCACAACGTAAAAAAAAAAAAAAAAAGACCGGAAGAGCCTGCCGAAGATGAGGCCATTACGGCTCGCCTTTAGGTGTCCTCCTCGGGATAGCGTCATTTAAAGAACCAGGTTCAGCACAACGAAAAAAAAAAACGGGAAAAAACTGTGAAAAAACCGGAGGAGCTTGCCAAAGATAAGGCCATTATGGCTCGCCTTTAGGCGTCCTCCTCGGGATAGCGTCATTTAAAGAACGAGGGTCAGCACAACGTAAAAAAAAAAAAAAAAACCGAAAGAGCCTGCCGAAGATGAGGCCATTACGGCTCGCCTTTAGGTGTCCTCCTCGGGATAGCGTCATTTAAAGAACAAGGGTCAGCACAACGTAAAAAAAAAATCGGAGGAGCCTGCCGAAGATGAGGCTATTACGGCTCACCTATAGGTGTCCTCCTCGGGATAGCGTCAATTAAAGAACGAGGGTCAGCACAACGTAAAAAAAAAAACAGAGGAGCGTGCCGAAGATGAGGCCGTTACGGCTAGCCTTTAGGTGTCCTCCTCGGGGTAGCACAACAAAAAAAAATCAGAGGAACCTGCCGAAGATGAGGCAATTACAGCTCGACTTTAGGTGTCCTCCTCGGGATAGCGTCATTTAAAGAACGAGGGTCAGTACAACGTAAAAAAAAAAAACCAAGAAAAAACCTAGAAAAACTGTGAGAAAAAAATCGGAGGAGCTTGCCAAAGATGAGGCCATTACGGCTCGCCTTTAGGTGTCCTCCTCGAGATAACGTCATTTAAAGAACCAGGTTCAGCACAACGAAAAAAAAAACGGGAAAAAAACTGTGAAAAAAACCGGAGGAGCTTGCCAAAGATGAGGCCATTATGGCTCGCCTTTAGGTGTCCTCCTCGGGATAGCGTCATTTAAAGAACGAGGGTCAGCACAACGTAAAAAAAAAAAATCGGAGGAGTCTGCCGAAGATGAGGCCAATACGGCTCACCTATAGGTGTCCTCCTCGGGATAGCGTCAATTAAAGAACGAGGGTCAGCACAACGTAAAAAAAAAATAGAAAAAAAAACTGTGAAAAAACCGGAGGAGCTTGCCAAAGATGAGGCCATTCCGGCTCGCCTTTAGGTGTCCTCCTCGGGATAGCGTCATTTAAAGAACGAGGGTCAGCACAACGTAAAAAAAAATCAGAGGAGCCTGCCGAAGATGAGGCCATTACGGCTCACCTTTAGGTGTCCTCCTCGGGATAGCGTCATTTAATGAACGAGGGTCAGTACAACGTAAAAAAAAAAACCGAGAAAAAACCTAGAAAAAACTGTGAGAAAAAAATCGGAGGAGCTTGCCAAAGATGAGGCCATTACAGCTCGCCTTTAGGTGTCCTCCTCGAGATAGCGTCTTTAAAAGAACCAGGTTCAGCACAAGGTAAAAAAAAAAAAAACGGGAAAAAACTGTGAAAAAAACCGGAGGAGCTTGCCGAAGATGAGGCCATTACGGCTCGCCTTTAGGTGTCCTCCTCGGGATAGCGTCATTTAAAGAACGAGGGTCAGCACAACGTAAAAAAAAAAAAAAAACCGGAGGAGCATGCCGAAGATGAGGCCATTACAGCTCGCCTTTAGGTGTCCTCCTCGGGATAGCACAACGAAAAAAAAAAAACCGGAGGAATCTGCCGAAGATGAGGCAATTACGGCTCGCCCTTAGGTTTCCTCCTCGGGATAGCGTCAATTAAACAACGAGGGTCAGCACAACGTAAAAAAAAAAAACCAGAGGAGCCTGCCGAATATGAGGCCGTTACGGCTCGCCTTTAGGTGTCCTCCTCGGGATAGCACAACAAAAAAAAAATCGGAGGAACCTGCCGATGATGAGGCAATTACAGCTCGCCTTTAGGTGTCCTCCTCAGGATAGCATCATTTAAAGAACGAGGGTCAGTACAACGTAAAAAAAAATCGAGAAAAAACCTTGAAAAAACTGTGAGAAAAAAATCGGAGGAGCTTGCCAAAGATGAGGCCATTACGGCTCGCCTTTAGGTGTCCTCCTCGGGATAGCGTCATTTAAAGAACCAGGGTCAGCACAACGTAAAAAAAAATCGGAGGAGCCTGCCGAAGATGAGGCCATTACGGCTCACCTTTAGGTGTCCTCCTCGGGATAGCGTCAATTAAACAACGAGGGTCAGCACAACGTAAAAAAAAAAACAGAAGAGCCTGCCGAAGATGAGGCCGTTACGGCTAGCCTCTAGGTGTCCTCCTCGGGATAGCACAACAAAAAAAATTGGAGGAACCTGCCGAAGATGAGGCAATTACAGCTCGCCTTTAGGTGTCCTCCTCGGGATAGTGTTATTTAAAGAACGAGGGTCAGTACAACGTAAAAAAAAAACCGAGAAAAAACCTAGAAAAAACTGTGAGAAAAAAATCGGAGGAGCTTGCCAAAGATGAGGCCATTACGGCTCGCCTTTAGGTGTCCTCCTCGGGATAGCGTCTTTTAAAGAACTAGGTTCAGCACAACGTAAAAAAAAAAAAAAGGAAAAAAACTGTGAAAAAAATCGGAGGAGCTTGCCAAAGTTGAGGCCATTATGGCTCGCCTATAGGTGTCCTCCTCGGGATAGCGTCAATTAAAGAACGAGGGTCAGCACAACGTAAAAAAAACATAGGAGCCTGCCGAAGATGAGGCCGTTACGGCTAGCCTTTAGGTGTCCTCCTCGGGAGAGCACAACAAAAAAAAAATCGGAGGAACCTGTCGAAGATGAGGCAATTACAACTCGCCTTTAGGTGTCCTCCTCGGGATAGCGTCATTTAAAGAACGAGGGTCAGTACAACGTAAAAAAAAAAAACCGAGAAAAAACCTAGAAAAAACTATGAGAAAAAAATCGGAGGAGCTTGCCAAAGATGAGGCCATTACGGCTCGCCTTTAGGTGTCCTCCTCGGGATAGAGTCATTTAAAGAACCAGGGTCAGCACAACGTAAAAAAAAAAAAAAAAAAAACCGGGAAAAAAACTGTGAAAAAAACCGGAGGAGCTTGCCAAAGATGAGGCCATTACGGCTCGCCTTTAGGTGTCCTCCTCGGGATAGCGTCATTTAAAGAACAAGGTTCAGCACAACGTAAAAAAAAAATTGGAGGAGCCTGCCGAAGATGAGGCTATTACGGCTCACCTATAGGTGTCCTCCTCGGGATAGCGTCAATTAAAGAACGAGGGTCAGCACAACGTAAAAAAAAAAACAGAGGAGCGTGCCGAAGATGAGGCCGTTACGGCTAGCCTTTAGGTGTCCTCCTCGGGGTAGCACAACAAAAAAAAAATCGGAGGAACCTGCCGAAGATGAGGCAATTACAGCTCGCCTTTAGGTGTCCTCCTCGGGATAGCGTCATTTAAAGAACGAGGGTCAGTACAACGTAAAAAAAAAAACCGAGAAAAAACATAGAAAAAACTGTGAGAAAAAAAATCGGAGGAGCTTGCCAAAGATGAGGCCATTACGGCTCGCCTTTAGGTGTCCTCCTCGGGATAGCGTCATTTAAAGAACCAGGTTCAGCACAACGAAAAAAAAAATGAGAAAAAACTGTGAAAAAAACCGGAGGAGCTTGCCAAAGATGAGGCCATTATGGCTCGCCTTTAGGCGTCCTCCTCGGGATAGCGTCATTTAAAGAACGAGGGTCAGCACAACGTAAAAAAAAAAAAAAAAAAAACCGGAAGAGCCTGCCGAAGATGAGGCCATTACGGCTCGCCTTTAGGTGTCCTCCTCGGGATAGCGTCATTTAAAGAACGAGGGTCAGTACAACGTAAAAAAAAAACCGAGAAAAAACCTAGAAAAAACTGTGAGAAAAAAATCGGAGGAGCTTGCCAAAGATGAGGCCATTACGGCTCGCCTTTAGGTGTCCTCCTTGGGATAGCATCTTTTAAAGAACTAGGTTCAGCACAACTTAAAAAAAAAAAAGGGAAAAAATTGTGAAAAAAATCGGAGGAGCTTGCCAAAGATGAGGCCATTATGGCTCGCCTTTAGGTGTCTTCCTCGGGATAGCGTCATTTAAAGAACGAGGGTCAGCACAACGTAAAAAAAAAAATCGGAGGAGCGTGCCGAAGATGAGGCCAATACGGCTCACCTATAGGTGTCCTCGTCGGGATAGCGTCAATTAAAGAACGAGGGTCAGCACAACGTAAAGAAAACATAGGAGCCTGCCGAAGATGAGGCCGTTACGGCTAGCCTTTAGGTGTCCTCCTCGGGAGAGCACAACAAAAAAAAATCGGAGGAACCTGCCGAAGATGAGGCAATTACAGCTCGCCTTTAGGTGTCCTCCTCGGGATAGCGTCATTTAAAGAACGAGGGTCAGTACAACGTAAAAAAAAAAAACCGAGAAAAAACCTAGAAAAAACTGTGAGAAAAAAATCGGAGGAGCTTGCCAAAGATGAGGCCATTACGGCTCACCTTTAGGTGTCCTCCTCGGGATAGCGTCATTTAAAGAACCAGGGTCAGCACAACGTAAAAAATAAAAAAAAAAAAACCGGGAAAAAAACTGTGAAAAAAACCGGAGGAGCTTGCCAAAGATGAGGCCATTACGGCTCGCCTTTAGGTGTCCTCCTTGGGATAGCGTCATTTAAAGAACAAGGGTCAGCACAACGTAAAAAAAAAAAATCGGAGGAGCCTGCCGAAGATGAGGCTATTACGGCTCACCTATAGGTGTCCTCCTCGGGATAGCGTCAATTAAAGAACGAGGGTCAGCACAACGTAAAAAAAAACAGAGGAGCGTGCCGAAGATGAGGCCGTTACGGCTAGCCTTTAGGTGTCCTCCTCGGGGTAGCACAACAAAAAAAAAATCGGAGGAACCTGCCGAAGATGAGGCAATTACAGCTCGCCTTTAGGTGTCCTCCTCGGGATAGCGTCATTTAAAGAACGAGGGTCAGTACAACGTAAAAAAAAAAACCGAGAAAAAACATAGAAAAAACTGTGAGAAAAAAATCGGAGGAGCTTGCCAAAGATGAGGCCATTACGGCTCGCCTTTAGGTGTCCTCCTCGGGATAGCGTCATTTAAAGAACCAGGTTCAGCACAACGAAAAAAAACGGGAAAAAAACTGTGAAAAAAACCGGAGGAGCTTGCCAAAGATGAGGCCATTATGGCTCGCCTTTAGGCGTCCTCCTCGGGATAGCGTCATTTAAAGAACGAGGGTCAGCACAACGTAAAAAAAAAAAAAAAAAAAACGGAAGAGCCTGCCGAAGATGAGGCCATTACGGCTCGCCTTTAGGTGTCCTCCTCGGGATAGCGTCATTTAAAGAACCAGGTTCAGCACAACGAAAAAAAAAACGGGAAAAAAACTGTGAAAAAAACCGGAGGAGCTTGCCAAAGATGAGGCCATTATGGCTCGCCTTTAGGCGTCCTCCTCGGAATAGCGTCATTTAAAGAACGAGGGTCAGCACAACGTAAAAAAAAAAAAAAAAAAACGGAAGAGCCTGCCGAAGATGAGGCCATTACGGCTCGCCTTTAGGTGTCCTCCTCGGGATAGCGTCATTTAAAGAACAAGGGTCAACACAACGTAAAAAAAAAAATCGGAGGAGCCTGCCGAAGATGAGGCTATTACGGCTCACCTATAGGTGTCCTCCTCGGGATAGCGTCAATTAAAGAACGAGGGTCAGCACAACGTAAAAAAAAAAAATAGAGGAGCGTGCCGAAGATGAGGCCATTACGGCTAGCCTTTAGGTGTCCTCCTCGGGGTAGCACAACAAAAAAAAAATCGGAGGAACCTGCCGAAGATGAGGCAATTACAGCTCGCCTTTATGTGTCCTCCTCGGGATAGCGTCATTTAAAGAACGAGGGTCAGTACAACGTAAAAAAAAAAACCGAGAAAAAACCTAGAAAAAACTGTGAGAAAAAAATCGGAGGAGCTTGCCAAAGATGAGGCCATTACGGCTCGCCTTTAGGTGTCCTCCTCGGGATAGCGTCATTTAAAGAACCAGGTTCAGCACAACGAAAAAAAAAAACGGGAAAAAAACTGTGAAAAAAACCGAAGGGAGCTTGCCAAAGATGAGGCCATTATGGCTCGCCTTTTGGCGTCCTCCTCGGGATAGCGTCATTTAAAGAACGAGGGTCAGCACAACGTAAAAAAAAAAAAAAAAAATCGGAAGAGCCTGCCGAAGATGAGGCCATTACGGCTCGCCTTTAGGTGTCCTCCTCGGGATAGCGTCATTTAAAGAACCAGGTTCAGCACAACGAAAAAAAAACGGGAAAAAATGTGAAAAAAACCGGAGGAGCTTGCCAAAGATGAGGCCATTATGGCTCGCCTTTAGGCGTCCTCCTCGGGATAGCGTCATTTAAAGAACGAGGGTCAGCACAACGTAAAAAAAAAAAAAAAAACCGGAAGAGCCTGCCGAAGATGAGGCCATTACGGCTCGCCTTTAGGTGTCCTCCTCGGGATAGCGTCATTTAAAGAACAAGGGTCAGCACAACGTAAAAAAAATAATCGGAGGAGCCTGCCGAAGATGAGGCTATTACGGCTCACCTATAGATGTCCTCCTCGGGATAGCGTCAATTAAAGAACGAGGGTCAGCACAACGTAAAAAAAAAAACAGAGGAGCGTGCCGAAGATGAGGCCGTTACGGCTAGCCTTTAGGTGTCCTCCTCGGGGTAGCACAACAAAAAAAAAATCGGAGGAACCTGCCGAAGATGAGGCAATTACAGCTCGCCTTTAGGTGTCCTCCTCGGGATAGCGTCATTTAAAGAACGAGGGTCAGTACAACGTAAAAAAAAAAACCGAGAAAAAACCTAGAAAAAACTGTGAGAAAAAAATCGGAGGAGCTTGCCAAAGATGAGGCCATTACGGCTCGCCTTTAGGTGTCCTCCTCGGGATAGCGTCATTTAAAGAACCAGGTTCAGCACAACGAAAAAAAAAAAACGGGAAAAAAACTGTGAAAAAAACCGGAGGAGCTTGCCAAAGATGAGGCTATTATGGCTCGCCTTTAGGTGTCCTCCTCGGGATAGCGTCATTTAAAGAACGAGGGTCAGCACAACGTAAAAAAAAAAAATCGGAGGAGTCTGCCGAAGATGAGGCCAATACGGCTCACCTATAGGTGTCCTCCTCGGGATAGCGTCAATTAAAGAACGAGGGTCAGCACAACGTAAAAAAAAAAAGAAAATAAAACTGTGAAAAAACCGGAGGAGCTTGCCAAAGATGAGTCCATTACGGCTCGCCTTTAGGTGTCCTCCTCGGGATAGCGTCATTTAAATAACGAGGGTCAGCACAACGTAAAAAAAAATCGGAGGAGCCTGCCGAAGATGAGGCCATTACGGCTCACCTTTAGGTGTCCTCCTCGGGATAGCGTCATTTAAAGAACGAGGGTCAGTACAACGTAAAAAAAAAAACCGAGAAAAACCTAGAAAAAACTGTGAGAAAAAAATCGGAGGAGCTTGCCAAAGATGAGGCCATTACGGCTCGCCTTTAGGTGTCCTCCTCGGGATAGCGTCATTTAAAGAACGAGGGTCAACACAACGTAAAAAAAAAAAAAAAAAAAAAACCGGAAGAGCCTGCCGAAGATGAGGCCATTACGGCTCGCCTTTAGGTGTCCTCCTCGGGATAGCGTCATTTAAAGAACAAGGGTCAGCACAACGTAAAAAAAAAAATCGGAGGAGCCTGCCGAAGATGAGGCTATTACGGCTCACCTACAGGTGTCCTCCTCGGGATAGCGTCATTTAAAGAACAAGGGTCAGCACAACGTAAAAAAAAAAATCGGAGGAGCCTGCCGAAGATGAGGCCGTTACGGCTAGCCTTTAGGTGTCCTCCTCGGGGTAGCACAACAAAAAAAAAATCGGAGGAACCTGCCGAAGATGAGGCAATTACAGCTCGCCTTTAGGTGTCCTCCTCGGGATAGCGTCATTTAAAGAACGAGGGTCAGTACAACGTAAAAAAAAAAACCGAGAAAAAACCTAGAAAAAACTGTGAGAAAAAAATCGGAGGAGCTTGCCAAAGATGAGGCCATTACGGCTCGCCTTTAGGTGTCCTCCTCGGGATAGCGTCATTTAAAGAACGAGGGTCAGCACAACGTAAAAAAAAAAAAAAAAAAAAAACCGGAAGAGCCTGCCGAAGATGAGGCCATTACGGCTCGCCTTTAGGTGTCCTCCTCGGGATAGCGTCATTTAAAGAACAAGGGTCAGCACAACGTAAAAAAAAAAAAATCGGAGGAGCCTGCCGAAGATGAGGCTATTACGGCTCACCTATAGGTGTCCTCCTCGGGATAGCGTAAATTAAAGAACGAGGGTCAGCACAACGTAAAAAAAAAACAGAGGAGCGTGCCGAAGATGAGGCCGTTACGGCTAGCCTTTAGGTGTCCTCCTCGGGGTAGCACAACAAAAAAAAATCGGAGGAACCTGCCGAAGATGAGGCAATTACAGCTCGCCTTTAGGTGTCCTCCTCGGGATAGCGTCATTTAAAGAACGAGGGTCAGTACAACGTAAAAAAAAAAACCGAGAAAAAACCTAGAAAAAACTGTGAGAAAAAAATCGGAGGAGCTTGCCAAAGATGAGGCCATTACGGCTCGCCTTTAGGTGTCCTCCTCGGGATAGCGTCATTTAAAGAACCAGGTTCAGCACAACGAAAAAAAAAACGGGAAAAAAACTGTGAAAAAACCGGAGGAGCTTGCCAAAGATGAGGCCATTATGGCTCGCCTTTAGGCGTCCTCCTCGGGATAGCGTCATTTAAAGAACGAGGGTCAGCACAACGTAAAAAAAAAAAAAAAAAACCGGAAGAGCCTGCCGAAGATGAGGCCATTACGGCTCGCCTTTAGGTGTCCTCCTCGGGATAGCGTCATTTAAAGAACAAGGGTCAGCACAACGTAAAAAAAAAAAATCGGAGGAGCCTGCCGAAGATGAGGCTATTACGGCTCACCTATAGGTGTCCTCCTCGGGATAGCGTCAATTAAAGAACGAGTGTCAGCACAACGTAAAAAAAAAACAGAGGAGCGTGCCGAAGATGAGGCCGTTACGGCTAGCCTTTAGGTGTCCTCCTCGGGGTAGCACAACAAAAAAAAAATCGGAGAAACCTGCCGAAGATGAGGCAATTACAGCTCGCCTTTAGGTGTCCTCCTCGGGATAGCGTCATTTAAAGAACGAGGGTCAGTACAACGTAAAAAAAAAAACCCGAGAGAAAACCTAGAAAAAACTGTGTGAAAAAAATCGGAGGAGCTTGCCAAAGATGAGGCCATTACGGCTCGCCTTTAGGTGTCCTCCTCGGGATAGCGTCATTTAAAGAACCAGGTTCAGCACAACAAAAAAAAAAACGGGAAAAAAACTGTGAAAAAAACCGGAGGAGCTTGCCAAAGATGAGGCCATTATGGCTCGCCTTTAGGTGTCCTCCTCGGGATTGCGTCATTTAAAGAACGAGGGTCAGCACAACGTAAAAAAAAAATCGGAGGAGTCTGCCGAAGATGAGGCCACTACGGCTCACCTATAGGTGTCCTCCTCGGGATAGCGTCAATTAAAGAACGAGGGTCAGCACAACGTAAAAAAAAAAAAGAAAAAAAACTGTGAAAAAACCGGAGGAGCTTGCCAAAGATGAGGCCATTACGGCTCGCCTTTAGGTGTCCTCCTCGGGATAGCGTCATTTAAAGAACGAGGGTCAGCACAACGTAAAAAAAAATCGGAGGAGCCTGCCGAAGATGAGGCCATTACGGCTCACCTTTAGGTGTCCTCCTCGGGATAGCGTCATTTAAAGAACGAGGGTCAGAACAACGTAAAAAAAAAAACCGAGAAAAAACCTAGAAAAAACTGTGAGAAAAAAATCGGAGGAGCTTGCCAAAGATGAAGCCATTACTGCTCGCCTTTAGGTGTCCTCCTCGGGATAGCGTCTTTAAAAGAACCAGGTTCAGCACAAGGTAAAAAAAAAAAGAAACCGGAAAAAACTGTGAAAAAAACCGGAGGAGCTTGCCGAAGATGAGGCCATTACGGCTCGCCTTTAGGTGTCCTCCTCGGGATAGCGTCATTTAAAGAACGAGGGTCAGCACAACGTAAAAAAAAAAAAAAAAAACCGGAGGAGCATGCCGAAGATGAGGCCATTACAGCTCGCCTTTAGGTGTCCTCCTCGGGATAGCACAACGAAAAAAAAAAAACCGGAGGAAGCTGCCGAAGATGAGGCAATTACGGCTCGCCCTTAGGTTTCCTCCTCGGGATAGCGTCAATTAAACAACGAGGGTCAGCACAACGTAAAAAAAAAAAAAACAGAGGAGCCTGCCGAATATGAGGCCGTTACGGCTCGCCTTTAGGTGTCCTCCTCGGGATAGCACAACAAAAAAAAAATCGGAGGAACCTGCCGATGATGAGGCAATTACAGCTCGCCTTTAGGTGTCCTCCTCGGGATAGCATCATTTAAAGAACGAGGGTCAGTACAACGTAAAAAAAAAATCGAGAAAAAACCTTGAAAAAACTGTGAGAAAAAAATCGGAGGAGCTTGCCAAAGATGAGGCCATTACGGCTCGCCTTTAGGTGTCCTCCTCGGGATAGCGTCATTTAAAGAACCAGGGTCAGCACAACGTAAAAAAAAATCGGAGGAGCCTGCCGAAGATGAGGCCATTACGGCTCACCTTTAGGTGTCCTCCTCGGGATAGCGTCAATTAAACAACGAGTTTCAGCACAACGTAAAAAAAAAAATCGGAGGAGCCTGCCGAAGATGAGGCTATTACGGCTCACCTATAGGTGTCCTCCTCGGGATAGCGTCAATTAAAGAACGAGGGTCAGCACAACGTAAAAAAAAAAAAAAACAGAGGAGCCTGCCGAATATGAGGCCGTTACGGCTCGCCTTTAGGTGTCCTCCTCGGGATAGCACAACAAAAAAAAAATCGGAGGAACCTGCCGATGATGAGGCAATTACAGCTCGCCTTTAGGTGTCCTCCTCGGGATAGCATCATTTAAAGAACGAGGGTCAGTACAACGTAAAAAAAAATCGAGAAAAAACCTTGAAAAAACTGTGAGAAAAAAATCGGAGGAGCTTGCCAAAGATGAGGCCATTACGGCTCGCCTTTAGGTGTCCTCCTCGGGATAGCGTCATTTAAAGAACCAGGGTTAGCACAACGTAAAAAAAAATCGGAGGAGCCTGCCGAAGATGAGGCCATTACGGCTCACCTTTAGGTGTCCTCCTCGGGATAGCGTCAATTAAACAACGAGGGTCAGCACAACGTAAAAAAAAAAAAAAAAAACCGGAGGAGCATGCCGAAGATGAGGCCATTACAGCTCGCCTTTAGGTGTCCTCCTCGGGATAGCACAACGAAAAAAAAAAAACCGGAGGAAGCTGCCGAAGATGAGGCAATTACGGCTCGCCCTTAGGTTTCCTCCTCGGGATAGCGTCAATTAAACAACGAGGGTCAGCACAACGTAAAAAAAAAAAAACAGAGGAGCCTGCCGAATATGAGGCCGTTACGGCTCGCCTTTAGGTGTCCTCCTCGGGATAGCACAACAAAAAAAAAATCGGAGGAACCTGCCGATGATGAGGCAATTACAGCTCGCCTTTAGGTGTCCTCCTCGGGATAGCGTCATTTAAAGAACGAGGGTCAGTACAACGTAAAAAAAAAATCGAGAAAAAACCTTGAAAAAACTGTGAGAAAAAATCGGAGGAGCTTGCCAAAGATGAGGCCATTACGGCTCGCCTTTAGGTGTCCTCCTCGGGATAGCGTCATTTAAAGAACCAGGGTCAGCACAATGTAAAAAAAATCGGAGGAGCCTGCCGAAGATGAGGCCATTACGGCTCACCTTTAGGTGTCCTCCTCGGGATAGCGTCAATTAAACAACGAGGGTCAGCACAACGTAAAAAAAAAAATCGGAGGAGCCTGCCGAAGATGAGGCTATTACGGCTCACCTATAGGTGTCCTCCTCGGGATATCGTCAATTAAAGAACGAGGGTCAGCACAACGTAAAAAAAAACAGAGGAGCGTGCCGAAGATGAGGCTGTTACGGCTAGCCTTTAGGTGTCCTCCTCGGCGTAGCACAACAAAAAAAAATCGGAGGAACCTGCCGAAGATGAGGCAATTACAGCTCGCCTTTAGGTGTCCTCCTCGGGATAGCGTCATTTAAAGACTGAGGGTCAGTACAACGTAAAAAAAAACCGAGAAAAAACGTAGAAAAAACTGTGAGAAAAAAATCGGAGGAGCTTGCCAAAGATGAGGCCATTACGGCTCGCCTTTAGGTGTCCTCCTCGGGATAGCGTCATTTAAAGAACCAGGTTCAGCACAACGAAAAAAAAAACGGGAAAAAAACTGTGAAAAAAACCGCAGGAGCTTGCCAAAGATGAGGCCATTATGGCTCGCCTTTAGGTGTCCTCCTCGGGATAGCGTCATTTAAAGAACGAGGGTCAGCACAACGTAAAAAAAAAAATCGGAGGAGTCTGCCGAAGATGAGGCCACTACAGCTCACCTATAGGTGTCCTCCTCGGGATAGCGTCAATTAAAGAACGAGGGTCAGCACAACGTAAAAAAAAAAAAGAAAAAAAAACTGTGAAAAAACCGGAGGAGCTTGCCAAAGATGAGGCCATTACGGCTCGCCTTTAGGTGTCCTCCTCGGGATAACGTCATTTAAAGAACGAGGGTTAGCACAACGTAAAAAAAAATCGGAGGAGCCTGCCGAAGATGAGGCCATTACGGCTCACCTTTAGGTGTCCTCCTCGGGATAGCGTCATTTAAAGAACGAGGGTCAGTACAACGTAAAAAAAAAAACCGAGAAAAAACCTAGAAAAAACTGTGAGAAAAAAATCGGAGGAGCTTGCCAAAGATGAGGCCATTACGGCTCGCCTTTAGGTGTCCTCCTCGGGATAGCGTCTTTAAAAGAACCAGGTTCAGCACAAGGTAAAAAAAAAGAAACGGGAAAAAACTGTGAAAAAACTGGAGGAGCTTGCCGAAGATGAGGCCATTACGGCTCGCCTTTAGGTGTCCTCCTCGGGATAGCGTCATTTAAAGAACGAGGGCCAGCACAACGTAAAAAAAAAAAAAAAAAAAAACCGGAGGAGCATGCCGAAGATGAGGCCATTACAACTCGCCTTTAGGTGTCCTCCTCGGGATAGCACAACGAAAAAAAAAAACGGAGGAAGCTGCCGAAGATGAGGCAATTACGGCTCGCCCTTAGGTTTCCTCCTCGGGATAGCGTCAATTAAACAACGAGAGTCAGCACAACGTAAAAAAAAAAAAAAACAGAGGAGCCTGCCGAATATGAGGCCGTTACGGCTCGCCTTTAGGTGTCCTCCTCGGGATAGCACAAAAAAAAAAAATCGGAGGAACCTGCCGATGATGAGGCAATTACGGCTCGCCCTTAGGTTTCCTCCTCGGGATAGCGTCAATTAAACAACGAGGGTCAGCACAACGTAAAAAAAAAAAACAGAGGAGCCTGCCGAATATGAGGCCGTTACGGCTCGCCTTTAGGTGTCCTCCTCGGGATAGCACAACAAAAAAAAAATCGGAGGAACCTGCCGATGATGAGGCAATTACAGCTCGCCTTTAGGTGTCCTCCTCGGGATAGCGTCATTTAAAGAACGAGGGTCAGTACAACGTAAAAAAAAAATCGAGAAAAAACCTTGAAAAAACTGTGAGAAAAAATCGGAGGAGCTTGCCAAAGATGAGGCCATTACGGCTCGCCTTTAGGTGTCCTCCTCGGGATAGCGTCATTTAAAGAACCAGGGTCAGCACAATGTAAAAAAAAATCGGAGGAGCCTGCCGAAGATGAGGCCATTACGGCTCACCTTTAGGTGTCCTCCTCGGGATAGCGTCAATTAAACAACGAGGGTCAGCACAACGTAAAAAAAAAATCGGAGGAGCCTGCCGAAGATGAGGCTATTACGGCTCACCTATAGGTGTCCTCCTCGGGATATCGTCAATTAAAGAACGAGGGTCAGCACAACGTAAAAAAAAACAGAGGAGCGTGCCGAAGATGAGGCTGTTACGGCTAGCCTTTAGGTGTCCTCCTCGGCGTAGCACAACAAAAAAAAAATCGGAGGAACCTGCCGAAGATGAGGCAATTACAGCTCGCCTTTAGGTGTCCTCCTCGGGATAGCGTCATTTAAAGACTGAGGGTCAGTACAACGTAAAAAAAAACCGAGAAAAAACGTAGAAAAAACTGTGAGAAAAAAATCGGAGGAGCTTGCCAAAGATGAGGCCATTACGGCTCGCCTTTAGGTGTCCTCCTCGGGATAGCGTCATTTAAAGAACCAGGTTCAGCACAACGAAAAAAAAACGGGAAAAAAACTGTGAAAAAACCGCAGGAGCTTGCCAAAGATGAGGCCATTATGGCTCGCCTTTAGGTGTCCTCCTCGGGATAGCGTCATTTAAAGAACGAGGGTCAGCACAACGTAAAAAAAAAAATCGGAGGAGTCTGCCGAAGATGAGGCCACTACAGCTCACCTATAGGTGTCCTCCTCGGGATAGCGTCAATTAAAGAACGAGGGTCAGCACAACGTAAAAAAAAAAAAAGAAAAAAAACTGTGAAAAAACCGGAGGAGCTTGCCAAAGATGAGGCCATTACGGCTCGCCTTTAGGTGTCCTCCTCGGGATAACGTCATTTAAAGAACGAGGGTTAGCACAACGTAAAAAAAAATCGGAGGAGCCTGCCGAAGATGAGGCCATTACGGCTCACCTTTAGGTGTCCTCCTCGGGATAGCGTCATTTAAAGAACGAGGGTCAGTACAACGTAAAAAAAAAAACCGAGAAAAAACCTAGAAAAAACTGTGAGAAAAAAATCGGAGGAGCTTGCCAAAGATGAGGCCATTACGGCTCGCCTTTAGGTGTCCTCCTCGGGATAGCGTCTTTAAAAGAACCAGGTTCAGCACAAGGTAAAAAAAAAAGAAACGGGAAAAAACTGTGAAAAAAACTGGAGGAGCTTGCCGAAGATGAGGCCATTACGGCTCGCCTTTAGGTGTCCTCCTCGGGATAGCGTCATTTAAAGAACGAGGGCCAGCACAACGTAAAAAAAAAAAAAAAAAAAACCGGAGGAGCATGCCGAAGATGAGGCCATTACAACTCGCCTTTAGGTGTCCTCCTCGGGATAGCACAACGAAAAAAAAAAAACGGAGGAAGCTGCCGAAGATGAGGCAATTACGGCTCGCCCTTAGGTTTCCTCCTCGGGATAGCGTCAATTAAACAACGAGAGTCAGCACAACGTAAAAAAAAAAAAAAACAGAGGAGCCTGCCGAATATGAGGCCGTTACGGCTCGCCTTTAGGTGTCCTCCTCGGGATAGCACAAAAAAAAAAATCGGAGGAACCTGCCGATGATGAGGCAATTACAGCTCGCCTTTAGGTGTCCTCCTCGGGATAGCATCATTTAAAGAACGAGGGTCAGTACAACGTAAAAAAAAATCGAGAAAAAACCTTGAAAAACTGTGAGAAAAAAATCGGAGGAGCTTGCCAAAGATGAGGCCATTACGGCTCGCCTTTAGGTGTCCTCCTCGGGATAGCGTCATTTAAAGAACCAGGGTTAGCACAACGTAAAAAAAAATCGGAGGAGCCTGCCGAAGATGAGGCCATTACGGCTCACCTTTAGGTGTCCTCCTCGGGATAGCGTCAATTAAACAACGAGGGTCAGCACAACGTAAAAAAAAAAAACAGAGGAGCCTGCCGAAGATGAGGCCGTTACGGCTAGTCTCTAGGTGTCCTCCTCGGGATAGCACAACAAAAAAAAATCGGAGGAACCTGCCGAAGATGAGGCAATTACAGCTCGCCTTTAGGTGTCCTCCTCGGGATAGTGTTATTTAAAGAACGAGGGTCAGTACAACGTAAAAAAAAAAACTGAGAAAAACCTAGAAAAAACTGTGAGAAAAAAATCGGAGGAGCTTGCCAAAGATGAGGCCATTACGGCTCGCCTTTTGGTGTCCTCCTCGGGATAGCGTCTTTTAAAGAACTAGGTTCAGCACAACGTAAAAAAAAAAGGGAAAAAACTGTGAAAAAAATCGGAGGAGCTTGCCAAAGATGAGGCCATTATGGCTCGCCTTTAGGTGTCCTCCTCGGGATAGCGTCAATTAAAGAACGAGGGTCAGCACAACGTAAAAAAAACATAGGAGCCTGCCGAAGATGAGGCCGTTACGGCTAGCCTTTAGGTGTCCCCCTCGGGAGAGCACAACAAAAAAAAATCGGAGGAACCTGCCGAAGATGAGGCAATTACAGCTCGCCTTTAGGTGTCCTCCTCGGGATAGCGTCATTTAAAGAACGAGGGACAGTACAACGTAAAAAAAAAAACCGAGAAAAAACCTAGAAAAAACTGTGAGAAAAAAATCGGAGGAGCTTGCGAAAGATGAGGCCATTATGGCTCGCCTTTAGGTGTCCTCCTCGGGATAGCGCCTTTAAAAGAACCAGGTTCAGCACAAGGTAAAAAAAAAAACGGGAAAAAACTGTGAAAAAAACCGGAGGAGCTTGCCGAAGATGAGGCCATTACGGCTCGCCTTTAGGTGTCCTCCTCGGGATAGCGTCATTTAAAGAACAAGGGTCAGCACAACGTAAAAAAAAAAAAAAAAACCGGAGGAGCCTGCCGAAGATGAGGCCATTACGGCTCGCCTTTAGGTGTCCTCCTCGGGATAGCACAACGAAAAAAAAAACCGGAGGAACCTGCCAAAGATGAGGCAATTACGGCTCGCCTTTAGGTTTCCTCCTCGGGATAGCGTCATTTAAAGAACGAGGGTCAGTACAACGTAAAAAAAAAACTGAGAAAAAACCTTGAAAAAACTGTGAGAAAAAAAATCGGAGGAGCTTGCCAAAGATGAGGCCATTACGGCTCGCCTTTAGGTGTCCTCCTCGGGATAGCGTCATTTAAAGAACCAGGGTCAGCACAACGTAAAAAAAAAAAAAAAAAAAAAAAAAAAAAAAAAAAAACCGGGAAAAAAACTGTGAAAAAAACCGAAGGAGCTTGCCAAAGATGAGGCCATTACGGCTCGCCTTTAGGTGTCCTCCTCGGGATAGCGTCATTTAAAGAACAAGGGTCAGCACAACGTAAAAAAAAAAATCGGAGGAGCCTGCCGAAGATGAGGCTATTACGGCTCACCTATAGGTGTCCTCCTCGGGAAAGCGTCAATTAAAGAACGAGGGTCAGCACAACGTAAAAAAAAAAACAGAGGAGCGTGCCGAAGATGAGGCCGTTACGGCTAGCCTTTAGGTGTCCTCCTCGGGGTAGCACAACAAAAAAAAATCGGAGGAACCTGCCGAAGATGAGGCAATTACAGCTCGCCTTTAGGTGTCCTCCTCGGGATAGCGTCATTTAAAGAACGAGGGTCAGTACAACGTAAAAAAAAAAACCGAGAAAAAACCTAGAAAAAACTGTGAGAAAAAATCGGAGGAGCTTGCCAAAGATGAGGCCATTACGGCTCGCCTTTAGGTGTCCTCCTCGGGATAGCGTCATTTAAAGAACCAGGTTCAGCACAACGAAAAAAAAAACGGGAAAAAAACTGTGAAAAAAACCGGAGGAGCTTGCCAAAGATGAGGCCATTATGGCTCGCCTTTAGGCGTCCTCCTCGGGATAGCGTCATTTAAAGAACGAGGGTCAGCACAACGTAAAAAAAAAAAAAAAAAACCGGAACAGCCTGCCGAAGATGAGGCCATTACGGCTCGCCTTTAGGTGTCCTCCTCGGGATAGCACAACGAAAAAAAAAAAAACCGGAGGAATGATGACAAGTCATCTTAGCCTAGTTTCACTAGCCTTTTTCTTTTGTTTTCAATTGAATTATGCACTTTCTTGAGCCAAAAGCAAGCCAATTGGGTAGATTTTCATGTTTCCTTTGATTTAATCAACCATGTATGAATTCATGCTATTTCATGAGGTTTTATGCTATAATTGTCATATATTATGAAAGAATGAATATCTCATGAATTTTGAGCATAGCTTTGATGTGTTTGGTTGATTAATGATAGGTGAAGAAAGCTTGGAGAAAGGTTGATGCAAGAAGGAATGGCTAGGAGGAATGACTTGAGTCTTGAATTAATTATGAACCAGGAAGCAAAAGCTGGAGCAAAAGTTAGCCCCTAACTTTTTGGCTAACTTTTGGCATGAAAAACACTCCCTGGATGCACCAAAAGTTTGCGCCAACGTTAGCCCCTAACTTTTTGGCTAACGTTGGCGCCTGAAAAACTCTCCCTAGGCTAGCAAAAGTTTGCGCCAACGTTAGCCCCTAACTTTCTGGCTAACGTTGGCGCCATGAATAACCAAGGGGAGGCCAACGTTGGAGCAAAAGTTAGACCCTTAACTTTTGCCCCAACGTTGGTATCAGCAAAACAAGGGTGCTGATGTGAAAAGTTGGAGCAAAAGTTAGACCCTAACTTTTACTCCAACTTTTACTCAAGCTTTCATGATTCCAACCCGGTTCAATTCGGTTCTTCTCCATACTCCAAGAGCAATTAACCAAGGCCTCTATCAACCCAATTCCATCAAGAGCAAAGGCCCAATTGAAGGCTTGAAGACCATTTGAAGAAAGTGTATAAATAGCATAGGATTTAAGTTTTTAGAGAGCTTCCTTTTTAGTTTTTCAGAATAGCTTTCTTTAGAGTTTTGCTTAGAGCTCACTTTTATTTTTGTTAGCATTGTTGTTTAATTGAAGAGGATTTGGGAGAAGAATTGATCTCTCTTCATCCTTGTTCTTGCCCAGCACTCTTTACTTTTCTTGTCTTGGATTTTGGGTGGAGAATTGAAGAAATTCTGTTTCAATCTCACCTTGGAATCTTGTTTAATTTTCTGCTTAATTGAATTTCAGTTTCGGTTACTTGCTTCTTCATCTACTTTCTTTGCAATTTACAATCTCTTTTGCAATTGTTCTTGTTAGATCTAGGAAGGCATTGAGATCTAGACTTGGTTTCCTAGTCTCTTGGGTCCTGAGATCTAAATTCCAATTTTACATCTTCTGTTTACTGCTTTTCATGCTCATTTTACTTTTCCGTTTTAGATCCGATTCAATCCAAGTCTTCTTCTATTTCTCTGCTTGTTGCAATTTTACATTTCCTTGTTTAATTTCTGCAAATCCAACTTCCTATTCCCTTTACAATTTAAGCCATTTACATTTCTTGCACTTTAAGATTTTGCAATTTACATTTCTTGTGTTCTAAGTTTCTGCCATTTAATTTCTTGTTCTTTAAGATTCAGCACTTTAATTCCTGTTCTCTTTAATTTCATGCCAATTACCCATTCCCTTTACTTTCTATGCAATTTAAATTCTGCAAATCACAAATCTCTCAACCAAATCTTGATTCGCTTGACTAAATAAACCACTAAACTAAAATTGCTCAATCCTTCAATCCCTGTGGGATCGACCTCACTCCCGTGAGTTATTATTACTTGATGCGACCCGGTGCACTTGCCGGTTAAGTTTGGGTGTTTTGGAGAAATTCGTTTCTCCACAAAAATATCCCATCAAGGAACCTGCCGAAGATGAGGCAATTACGGCTCGCCTTTAGGTTTCCTCCTCGGGATAGCGTCATTTAAAGAACGAGGGTCAGTACAACGTAAAAAAAAACTGAGAGAAAACCTTGAAAAAACTGTGAGAAAAAAATCGGAGGAGCTTGCCAAAGATGAGGCCATTACGGCTCGCCTTTAGGTGTCCTCCTCGGGATAGCGTCATTTAAAGAACCAGGGTCAGCACAACGTATAAAAAAAAAAAAAAAAAAACCGGGAAAAAAACCGTGAAAAAAACCGGAGGAGCTTGCCAAAGATGAGGCCATTATGGCTCGCCTTTAGGTGTCCTCCTCGGGATAGCGTCATTTAAAGAACGAGGGTCAGCAGAACGTAAAAAAAAAATCAGAGGAGCCTGCCGAAGATGAAGCCATTAAGGCTCACCTTTAGGTGTCCTCCTCGGGATAGCGTCAATTAAAGAACGAGGGTCAGTACAACGTAAAAAAAAAAAAACAGAGGAGCCTGCCGAATATGAGGCCGTTACGGCTCGCCTTTAGGTGTCCTCCTCGGGATAGCACAACATAAAAAAATCGGAGGAACCTGCCGAAGATGAGGCAATTACAGCTCGCCTTTAGGTGTCCTCCTCGGGATAGCGTCATTTAAAGAACGAGGGTCAGTACAAAGTAAAAAAAAAATCGAGAAAAACCTAGAAAAAACTGTGAGAAAAAAATCGGAGGAGCTTGCCAAAGATGAGGCCATTATGGCGCGCCTTTAGGTGTCCTCCTCGGGATAGCGTCTTTAAAAGAACCAGGTTCAGCACAAGGTAAAAAAAAAAAAACCGGGAAAAAAACTGTGAAAAAAACCGGAGGAGCTTGCCAAAGATAAGGCCATTACGGCTCGCCTTTATGTGTCCTCCTCGGGATAGCGTCATTTAAAGAACGAGGGTCAGCACAACGTAAAAAAAAAATCGGAGGAGCCTGCCGAAGATGAGGCCATTACGGCTCACCTATAGGTGTCCTCCTCGGGATAGCGTCAATTAAAGAACGAGGGTCAGCACAACGTAAAAAAAAACAAAGGAGCCTGCCGAAGATGAGGTCGTTACGGCTAGCCTTTAGGTGTCCTCCACGGGATAGCACAACAAAAAAAATTGGAGGAACCTGCCGAAGATGAGGCAATTACAGCTCGCCTTTAGGTGTCCTCCTCGGGATAGCGTCATTTAAAGAACGAGGGTCAGTACAACGTAAAAAAAAACCGAGAAAAAACCTAGAAAAAACTGTGAGAAAAAAATCGGAGGAGCTTGCCAAAGATGAGGCCATTACGGCTCGCCTTTAGGTGTCCTCCTCGGGATAGCGTCTTTTAAAGAACCAGGTTCAGCACAACGTAAAAAAAAAAAGGGAAAAAAACTGTGAAAAAATCGGAGGAGCTTGCCAAAGATGAGGCCATTATGGCTCGCCTTTAGGTGTCCTTCTCGGGATAGCGTCATTTAAAGAACGAGGGTCAGCACAACGTAAAAAAGGAGGAGCCTGCCGAAGATGAGGCCATTACGGCTCGCCTTTAGGTGTCCTCCTCGGGATAGCGTCATTTAAAGAACGAGGGTCAGCACTACGTGAAAAAAACAAAAAAAAAAACCGGAGGAGCATGCCGAAGATGAGGCCATTACGGCTCGCCTTTAGGTGTCCTCCTCAGGATAGCGTCATTTAAAGAACAAGGTTCAGCACAACGTAAAAAAAAAAGGGGAAAAAAAACTGTGAAAAAAACCTGAGGAGCTTGCCAAAGATGAGGCCATTACGGCTCGCCTTTAGGTGTCCTCCTCGGGATAGCGTCATTTAAAGAACGAGGGTCAGCACAACGTAAAAAAAAACCGGGGGAGCCTGCCGAAGATGACGCCATTACGGCTCGCCTTAAGGTGTCCTCCTCGGGATAGCGTCAACTAAAGAACGAGGGTCAGCACAACGTAAAAAAAAAAAGAAAAACAGAGGAGCCTGCCGAAGATGAGGCCATTACGGCTCGCCTTTATGTGTCCTCCTCGAGATAGCACAACGAAAAAAAAACCGGAGGAACCTGCGGAAGATAAGGCAATTACGGCTCGCCTTTAGGTTTCTCCTCGGGATAGCGTCATTTAAAGAACGAGGGTCAGTACAACGTAAAAAAAAACCGAGAAAAAACCTAGATAAAACTGTGAGAAAAAAATCGGAGGAGCTTGACAAAGATGAGGCCATTACGGCTCGCCTTTAGGTGTCCTTCTCGGGATAGCGTCAATTAAAGATCCAGGGTCAGCACAACGTATAAAAAAAAAAAAAACCGGGAAAAAAACTGTAAAAAAAACCGGAGGAGATTGCCAAAGATGAGGCCATTACGGCTCGCCTTTAGGTGTCCTCCTCGGGATAGCGTCATTTAAAGAACGTGGGTCAGCACAACGTAAAAAAAAAAAAAAAAACCTGGAAAAAAAACTGTGAAAAAAAAACCGGTGGAGCTTGCCAAAGATGAGGGCATTACGGCTCGCCTTTAGGTGTCCTCCTCGGGATAGCGTCATTTAAAGAACGAGGGTCAGCTGATGACAAGTCATCCTAGCCTATTTTAACTAGTCTTTTTCTTTTGTTTTCATTAGAATTATGCACTTTCTTGAGCTACAAGCAAGCTAATTGAGTAGATTTTCATGTTTCCCTTGATTGAATCAACCATATATGAATTCATGCCATTTCATGAGGTTTTATGCTATATTTGTTGCATATTGTGAAAGAATGAATATCTCTTGATTTTGAGCATAGCTTTGATGTGTTTGGTTGATTAATTATAGGTGAAGAAAGCTTGGAGAAGGGTTGAAGCAAGAAGGAATAGCTAGGAGTAAAGAGAAGACAATGGAATAAGTGAAATTGAACCAGGAAGCAAGAAGCTGGACCTAAAGTTAGCATCAAACTTTTGCACAAACTTTTGGTTGAAAAGTTAGCCCCAACGTTAGCCCCCTAACTTGGAGGCTAACGTTGGAACTTGAAAAGCATTCCCTGGGTACCAAAAGTTTACGCCAACGTTAGCCCCCTAACTTTGAGGCTAACGTTGGCTCATGAAATTTACCCCTGGGCACCAAAAGTTTGCGCCAACGTTAGCCCCCTAACTTTGAGGCTAACGTTGGCATGAAGAAATCCTCCCTGGGCACCAAAAGTTTGCGCCAACGTTAGCCCCCTAACTTTGAGGCTAACGTTGGCACATGAATTACAAGGGAGAGGAGCAAAAGTTTGCGCCAACGTTAGACCCCTAACTTGGAGGCTAACGTTGGCGCCACTAGCACACAAGGCAAGGCCAACGTTAGGGTCAAAGTTAGACCCCTAACGTTGGCACCAACGTTCATACCAGCAAGTTTTGTGGGCTGCTATGAAAAGTTGGAGCCAAAGTTAGACCCCTAACTTTAGCTCCAACTTTTGGTCCAACTTTTGCTAACCTCAAACCCGGTTCAATTGGTTCACTTTGGTTCTTCTTCAAACTTCAAGAGCAATCAACCAAGGCCTCTTTCAACCCAATTCCACCAAGAGCAAAGGCCCAACTCAAGGCTTGAAGATCATTTAAAGAAAGTGTATAAATAGGATAGAATTCAAGTTCTTCGGGGAGCTTTTTTTTGGAATTTTCATAATAGTTTTTGGAGAGCTTTGGATATTGAGTGATCTTTAATTTCTTTGTCTTGGGGAAGGAGAATTCACTTCTCTTCCTCTTAGTTTTATTGCTTTCAATTTCAATTACACTTGTCTTGGATCTTGGATTGAAGAATTGAAGAAATTCTGTTTCAATCTCAATCTTGGATCTCTCTGCTTTACTCACTGCATAATTGAATTTAATTTTCTGTTAATTGCTCTTCATCTCTTTTCTTTGCAATTTACATTTTCTTTGCAATTGTTCTTGTTGGATCTAGGAAGGCATTGAGATCTAGACTTGATTTTCTAGTCTCTGGGTCCTGAGATCCAAATCTCCAATTTACATTCTGTTTTTCTTGCTTTCCATGTTCATTTACTTTTCTGCTATAAGATCTGATCCAATCCCAATTCCCTTTTACTCTTCTGTTTGATGCAATTTAACTTTTCCTTGTTTAATTACTGCAAATCCACGTCCCAATCCCCTTTACATTTCAAGCAATTTACATTCCTTGCACATTAAGATTCCGCAATTTACATTTCTTGCACTCTAAGTTTCTGCCATTTAATTTCTTGTTCTTTACGTTTCAGCAATTTATTTCTTGTTCTCTTTACTTCAATGCAATTTAATTTCTGCAAGTCACAAAACACTCAACCAATTCTTGATTCGCTTGACTAAATTAACCACTAAGATAAAATTGCTCAATCCTTCAATCCCTGTGGGATCGACCTCACTCCCGTGAGTTTTTATTACTTGATACGACCCGGTACACTTGCCGGTTAGATTTGTGTATTTTGGGAGAAATTTATTTTTCCTCCAAAATATCTCATCATCAGCACAACGTAAAAAAAAACAAAAAAAAAACCGGAGGAGCCTGCCGAAGATGAGGCCATTACGGCTCGCCTTAAGGTGTCCTCCTCGGGATAGCGTCAACTAAAGAACGAGGGTCAGCACAACGTAAAAAAAAAAAGAAAAACAGAGGAGCCTGCCGAAGATGAGGCCATTACGGCTCGCCTTTATGTGTCCTCCTCGGGATAGCACAACGAAAAAAAAAAACTGGAGGAACCTGCCGAAGATAAGGCAATTACGGCTCGCCTTTAGGTTTCCTCCTCGGGATAGCGTCATTCAAAGAACGAGGGTCAATACAACGTAAAAAAAAAACCGAGAAAAAACCTATATAAAACTGTGAGAAAAAAATCGGAGGAGCTTGCCAAATATGAGGCCATTACGACTCGCCTTTAGGTGTCCTTCTCGGGATAGCATCATTTAAAGATCCAGGGTCAGCACAACGTAAAAAAAAAACCGGGAAAAAAACTATGAAAAAAACCGGAGGAGCTTGCCAAAGATGAGGCCATTACGGCTCGCCTTTAGGTGTCCTCCTCGGGATAGCGTCATTTAAAGAACCAGGGTCAGCACAACGTAAAAAAATAAATAAACAAATAAAAAAGGGAAAAACCGGAAAAAAACCGAGAAAAAACCGTGAAAAAAAACCGGAGGAGCTTGCCAAAGAAGAGGCCATTACGGCTCGCCTTTAGGTGTCCTCCTCGGGATAGCGTCATTTAAAGAACAAGGTTTAGCACAACGTAAAAAAAAAAGGGGAAAAAAACTGTGAAAAAACCGGAGGAGCTTGCCAAAGATGAGGCCATTACGGCTCGCCTTTAGGTGTCCTCCTCGGGATAGCGTCATTTAAAGAACGAGGGTCAGCACAACGTAAAAAAAAAAAACGGGGGAGCCTGCCGAAGATGAGGCCATTACGGCTCGGCTTTAGGTGTCCTCCTCGGGATAGCGTCAACTAAAGAACGAGGGTCAGCACAACGTAAAAAAAAAAAAAAGAAAAACAGAGGAGCCTGCCGAAGATGAGGCCATTACGGCTCGCCTTTATGTGTCCTCCTCGGGATAGCACAACGAAAAAAAAAAAACCGGAGGAACCTGCCGAAGATGAGACAATTACGGCTCGCCTTTAGGTGTCGTCCTCGGGATAGCGTCATTTAAAGAACGAGGTCCAGTACAACGTAAAAAAAAAAAATACAACCGAGAAAAAACCTAGAAAAAACTGAGAAAAAAATCGGAGGAGCTTGCCAAAGATAAGGCCATTACGGCTCGCCTTTAGGTGTCCTCCTCGGGATAGCGTCATTTAAAGAACCAGGGTCAGCACAACGTAAAAAAAAAAAAAAAAAGGGAAAAAAACTGTGAAAAAAACCGGAGGAGCTTGCCAAAGATGAGGCCATTACGGCTCGCCTTTAGGTGTCCTCCTCGGGATAGCGTCATTTAAAGAACGAGGGTCAGCACAACTGATGAGATATTTTGGAGGAAAAATAAATTTCTCCCAAAATACCCAAAACTAACCGGCAAGTGCACCGGGTCGTATCAAGTAATAAAAACTCACGGGAGTGAGGTCGATCCCACAGGGATTGAAGGATTGAGCAATTTTAGTTTAGTGGTTGATTTAGTCAAGCGAATCAAGATTTGGTTGATGGTTTTGTGACTTGCAGAATTAGATTGCATTGAAGTAAAGAGAACAAGAAATAAATGACTGAAACTTAAAGAACAAGAAATTAAATGGCAGAAACTTAGAGTGCAAGAAATGTAAATTACGGAATCTTAAAGTGCAAGGAATGTAAATTGCTTGAAATGTAAAGGGGATTGGGATGTGGATTTGCAGAATTTAAACAAGGAAAAATTAAATTGCATCAAACAGAAGAGAGAAAGGGAATTGGGTTTGAACCGGATATGAAGCAGAAAAGTAAAGGAACATAGAAAGCAGTAAACAGAGAAGTGAAATGGGAAATTTAGATCTCAGGACCCATAGACTAGAAAACCAAGTCTAGATCTCAATGCCTTCCTAGATCCAACAAGAACAATTGCAAGGAAATTGTAAATTGCAAAGAAAAGAGATGAAGAACAATGAACCGGAAATGAAATTCAATTAACAGTAAAGAAACAGAGAGATCCAAGATTGAGATTGAAACAGAATTTCTTCAATTCTCCAATCCAAGATCCAAGACAAATGTAAAATGAAATTGAAAGCAATGAAAGCAAGAAATTAAAGTTCACTCAAGTTCAAAAGCTCTCCGAAAACTATTATGAAAATTCTCCAAAGAAAGCTCCCCGAATAACTTGAATTCTATCCTATTTATACACTTTCTTCCAATGATCTTCAAGCCTTGAGTTGGGCCTTTGCTCTTTGGTGGAATTGGGTTGAAAGAGGCCTTGGTTGATTGCTCTTGAAGTTTGGAGAAGAACCGAAGTGAACCAATTGAACCGGTTTTGAGGTTAGCAAAAGTTGGACCAAAAGTTTGAGCCAAAGTTAGGGGTCTAACTTTGGCTCCAACTTTTCATATCAGTTGGCACATTTTTCTGGTTTGGACGTTGGTGGCAACGTTAGGGGTCTAACTTTGACCCTAACGTTGGCAATACCTTGTGTGCTAGTGGCGCCAACGTTAGCCTCCAAATTAGGGGGCTAACATTGGCGCAAACGTTGGCCCTTCTCCCTTTGTAATTCATGTGCCAACGTTAGCCTCCAAGTTAGGGGGCTAACGTTGGTGCAAACGTTGGATAGCCAGGGAGGAATTCATGTGCCAACGTTAGCCTCCAAGTTAGGGGGCTAACGTTGGCGCAAACGTGGGATGGCCAGGGAGGAAAATTCAAGTTCCAACGTTAGCCTCCAAGTTAGGGGGCTAACGTTGGGGCTAACTTCATACTTCCTGGTTCAATTTCACTTATTCCATTGTCCTCTCTTCACTTCTAGCCATTCCTCTTTGCTTCAACCTTTCTCCAAGCTTTCTTCACCTATCATTAATCAACCAAACTTATCAAAGCTATGCTCAAAATCATGAGATCTTCATTCTTTCATACTATGCAACAAATATAGCATAAAACCTCATGAAATGGCATGAATTCATATATGGTTGGTTCAATCAAGGGAAACATGAAAATCTACTCAAATAGCTTGCTTGTAGCTCAAGAAAGTGCATAATTCTAATGAAAACAAAAGAAAAAGACTAGTTAAAATAGGCTAGGATGACTTGTCATCACAACACCAAACTTAAAGCTTGCTTGTCCCCAAGCAAGAAATAGATTTATGCTCCAAGGTTCTTTCAATTAAGATGGATTGAGGAACACTTGTAAAGTGCAGTGAGTGAAGTGATCAAGTATCAGTGGGGTGAACTCTAAATCATATGCTCATGCAAGGGCTTCAGTGCTCACTAGTCCTTACATATTGGGAGTCGTAGGTCTTTAGGATTTTCATCCAAATGGTATCATAGAGACCTCTTTATATGTAATCATCTTGAAGCAGCTTATAGTTTCTGTGCTTTGGCCTCGACTCTAAGTATCATGTCTCAAGGCGGCTCTTTAGATAAGCTTTCAATCAATACTCCTAAACCAGTTGGTTTTAAGGTATTGGGTGTTAAAGCACCCCTAAGGATTTACTTGCTCAAGCCTCTTTCCTTGACACACTTCAACCACAAGCATTTACTAGGGTAACAACTCTTTGAGTTTTTGTTTCTTTCTTTCTTTTTCTGCCTAGTAATTGATGCTCAGAGCCTTGGGCCATGTTCTTTTTTTTTTTTTTTTTTTTTTGCTTTTTCTTTTCTTTCTTTTGTTTTGTTTGCTGCTTCTTGGATCAATAGATTTTTGAGAATCTCCACAATACTTCTTTGAACTTCATGTCCCGCCTATGAGCTCCCATGCAAGTTTTCACAAGCATGCAACCTCAATACAAAATCATACAACTAGAACCACCACTTCTCCTAATCTTTTGCTTGCCTCAAAATTGTTTAATTCCTCAATCCTTCTTTTCAAAGAACTTTCATGTGATGCATTTCTTGAAAATTGAGTGCAAACAAGTTTTGAAGATAAGAATGTTGTGAATGATCAGACACCTTGCTTATTGAATTATAAAGAAAGAAATTATGCTATGCATGCAGGGGTAATAAAAAAAAACTATGCTATGCAGATAAGCAGGGCAGATAAGGATACAATCCAACTTTCAATTACAGCAATATTTGATGCAAAACAATGAGTTAACAATACAACCTGTTGAAGTTTACTTGCTTTCCTTCTTCTCATCATCATTGTTGCTGACCTTCATGTTCATCTTTCTCCTTTTTGATGATGTTCAAATCTCTAACAGCTTGTATAACATTCTGCAATGATATTGAAAGTTGCTTGTTCCCCAAGCACATGAAAAATGGTTAACTTTGCATGATTTATTTGCGGGCTTTTTGAACTTACTTTGGTGTGGGAACACCAAACTTAGTACCTTGCCGATGCATTAGATTAACCATGTGTGAAACTCTTTTTCTTCTTTTTCAAAAGCAATAAAAATGAAACTAGGAAACAGCAGAATAGTTAACTAGTTTATCCAACATGCTTGAAGCCAGCATTATGCAGAAGGTGAGAGTGTGTTTTATGATGAGATTTTGGTGGAACACCGAACTTAGAATCCTTCATTCTCCCTTAGATTGTTTTGGTGTGCAACACCAAACTTAGCTTCTTGCATTATAGATAAAACTAATTAACTTTTTTTATTAAAATAGCTATGAACAGAAAACTACCTCGGGTTGGGTTGCCTCCCAACAAGCGCTCTTTTATTGTCACTAGCTTGACATCCTTCATCCTCTAATCATGGAAGTTGAGGTCTCTGTTGTCTTTGGTTTCCTCCTCTCACCGTAGGCTTCTCCTTGTTTTCCATAACTGCTTTCCCTTTCAACTCAGCAGCTTTTTCATTGTTCTTTGAGTCATCTTCATTGGCTCTTAGGGATATATTTCCCTCTCTCTCACCCAGTTTAGTAGGGTTTTAAACCATTTGTTCCATGTACCTTTCAATTCTCTTGAGATATGCCTCCTGGTTTTTCCTTATGTCCTCCTGCTCTATTAGTGTCATTTCTTGAATTTTCATAAGCCTTTCCATCATCATTTCTAGAACATAGAGTTTTTGGAAGTTTAGGACTGGTTGTGACTGTGTTAATTGTGGTGATTGATGTAAGTCATTTTGGGCAGGTGGTGAGGTAGGATAGGGTTGGAGGTGTGTATATTGGGGTAGTGTGTAGTGATTTTTGTTGGCAGGGTGGTGTTTTTGCAGGTTTGGGAAGTTGGGGTTATTATAGTTTAAGTCCCTTTGTTCCTGATGCTGAGATTCCCTCATTCTTAAATAAGAATGTGGTTTCCATGGTGGAAATTGTGCATTCACTGTGGCAGAATGTAGAGAATCAATTTGTCTAGCTATTGATTCCAAGTGCTGCTGAGTTTGCTGGTGTAGCTGCTTGTTTTGATTCATGATTGCTCTTACTCCTTCAAGATTCATTACTTCCTTTTCTGAAATTGCATTCCGTGGCATCTCAAATGAGTGTTGGTTATTGGCTCTTTTGTCACTGAACTCTGCAGTTCCTTGGATGGTTGCTGTTGCTTTGAGTAAGCCATCTGAGAAGTAATCTACTGCTTTTCTTGTTTCGGAGGTTAATCCTTCATAGAACGCTCGAAAATCCACCTTGTCATTTGCTTTCTTGTATCTCTCCCATGCTTTGAACAGTGGTTCTTCCTCTCTTTGTATGAATCGATGTACTCCTTCTTTCATCTTGATGTATTGCTAGGGTGAGGAGAATTTGGCTAGAAACTTGGCAACCAATTCATCCCAACTAGTTATACTTCCTTGGGGAAAGGTTTCAAGCCATTGTGCCGCTTCATCCTTCAGTGAGAAGGGAAATAACAAGAGCTTAATGGTATCATGGTCTACACCATTGAGATTGACAGCCCCACAAGTTTTCAGAAAAATGGATAGGTGCTGTTTAGAGTCCTCCAAGGGATTTCCACCATAGGAACAATTGTTCTCTATTAGTGTAATGAGTTGTGGCTTCATGTTGTGATATTCTTCTTTCTCAGAAACTCTTTCTTCCCTGTGACATATAAATCAATCAATAGGAAATACAGTGATTCTCTTGAAAATTGGATGTAGCCGGTTGGGACAAAACCTCAAACAGTTAGTGGGTTAGTCAAAAATTAAAGAAACCGAAAAGAAAAATTGCTTGATCTAAACTACCACCTCACTTAATCATTGTCAATCTAATCAATCCCCGGCAACAGCGCCAAAAACTTGATGAGATATTTTGGAGGAAAAATAAATTTCTCCCAAAATACCCAAAACTAACCGGCAAGTGCACCGGGTGGTATCAAGTAATAAAAACTCACGGGAGTGAGGTCGATCCCACAGGGATTGAAGGATTGAGCAATTTTAGTTTAGTGGTTGATTTAGTCAAGCGAATCAAGATTTGGTTGATGGTTTTGTGACTTGCAGAATTAGATTGCATTGAAGTAAAGAGAACAAGAAATAAATGACTGAAACTTAAAGAACAAGAAATTAAATGGCAGAAACTTAGAGTGCAAGAAATGTAAATTGCGGAATCTTAAAGTGCAAGGAATGTAAATTGCTTGAAATGTAAAGGGGATTGGGATGTGGATTTGCAGAATTTAAACAAGGAAAAATTAAATTGCATCAAACAGAAGAGAGAAAGGGAATTGGGATTGAACCGGATATGAAGCAGAAAAGTAAAGGAACATAGAAAGTAGTAAACAGAGAAGTGAAATGGGAAATTTAGATCTCAGGACCCAGAGACTAGAAAACCAAGTCTAGATCTCAATGCCTTCCTAGATCCAACAAGAACAATTGCAAGGAAATTGTAAATTGCAAAGAAAAGAGATGAAGAACAATGAACCGGAAATGAAATTCAATTAACAGTAAAGAAACAGAGAGATCCAAGATTGAGATTGAAACAGAATTTCTTCAATTCTCCAATCCAAGATCCAAGACAAATGTAAAATGAAATTGAAAGCAATGAAAGCAAGAAATTAAAGTTCACTCAAGTTCAAAAGCTCTCCGAAAACTATTATGAAAATTCTCCAAAGAAAGCTCCCCGAATAACTTGAATTCTATCCTATTTATACACTTTCTTCCAATGATCTTCAAGCCTTGAGTTGGGCCTTTGCTCTTTGGTGGAATTGGGTTGAAAGAGGCCTTGGTTGATTGCTCTTGAAGTTTGGAGAAGAACCGAAGTGAACCAATTGAACCGGTTTTGAGGTTAGCAAAAGTTGGACCAAAAGTTTGAGCCAAAGTTAGGGGTCTAACTTTGGCTCCAACTTTTCATATCAGTTGGCACATTTTTCTGGTTTGGACGTTGGTGCCAACGTTAGCCTCCAAGTTAGGGGGCTAACGTTGGCGCAAATGTTGGCCCTTCTCCCTTTGTAATTCATGTGCCAACGTTAGCATCCAAGTTAGGGGGCTAACGTTGGTGCAAACGTTGGATAGCCAGGGAGGAATTCATGTGCCAACATTAGCCTCCAAGTTAGGGGGCTAATGTTGGCGCAAACATGGGATGGCCAGGGAGGAAAATTCAAGTTCCAACGTTAGCCTCCAAGTTAGGGGGCTAACGTTGGGGCTAACTTCATGCTTCCTGGTTCAATTTCACTTATTCCATTGTCCTCTCTTCACTTCTAGCCATTCCTCTTTGCTTCAACCTTTCTCCAAGCTTTTTTCACCTATCATTAATCAACCAAACTCATCAAAGCTATGCTCAAAATCATGAGATCTTCATTCTTTCATAATATGCAACAAATATAGCATAAAACCTCATGAAATGGCATGAATTCATATATGGTTGGTTCAATCAAGGGAAACATGAAAATCTACTCAAATAGCTTACTTGTAGCTCAAGAAAGTGCATAATTCTAATGAAAACAAAAGAAAAAGACTAGTTAAAATAGGCTAGGATGACTTGTCATCAACAACATAAAAAAATAAATAAATAAATAAAAAAGGAAAAAACCGGAAAAAAACTGAGAAAAACCCTGAAAAAAAACCGGAGTTACTTGCCAAAGATGAGGCCATTACGGCTCGGCTTTAGGTGTCTTCCTCGGGATAGCGTGATTTAAAGAACGAGGGTCAGCACTACGTAAAAAAAACAAAAAAAAAACTGGAGGAGCCTGCCGAAGATGAGGCCATTACAGCTCGACTTTAGGTGTCCTCCTCAGGATAGCATCATTTAAAGAAAAAGGTTCAGCACAACGTTAAAAAAAAAAAGGGGGAAAAAAACTGTGGAAAAAACCGGAGGAGCTTGCCAAAGATGAGGCCATTACGGCTCGCCTTAAGGTGTCCTCCTCGGGATAGCGTCAACTAAAGAACGAGGGTCAGCACAACGTAAAAAAAAAAAGAAAAACAGAGGAGCCTGCCGAAGATGAGGCCATTACGGCTCGCCTTTATGTGTCCTTCTCGGGATAGCACAACGAAAAAAAAAAACTGGAGGAACCTGCCGAAGATAAGGCAATTACGGCTCGCCTTTAGGTTTCCTCCTCGAGATAGCGTCATTTAAAGAACGAGGGTCAGTACAACGTAAAAAAAAAACCGAGAAAAAACCTAGATAAAACTGAGAAAAAAATCGGAGGAGCTTGCCAAATATGAGGCCATTACGACTCGCCTTTAGGTGTCCTTCTCGGGATAGCATCATTTAAAGATCCAGGGTCAGCACAACGTAAAAAAAAAAAAAAAACCGGGAAAAAACTATGAAAAAAACCGGAGGAGCTTGCCAAAGATGAGGCCGTTACGGCTCGCCTTTAGGTGTCCTCCTCGGGATAGCGTCATTTAAAGAACGAGGGTCAGCACAACGTAAAAAAATAAATAAATAAATAAAAAAGGAAAAAACCGGAAAAAAACTGAGAAAAACCGTGAAAAAAAACCGGAGTTACTTGCCAAAGATGAGGCCATTACGGCTCGCCTTTAGGTGTCCTCCTCGGGATAGCGTGATTTAAAGAACGAGGGTCAGCACTACGTAAAAAAAACAAAACAAAAAAAAACCGGAGGAGCCTGCCGAAGATGAGGCCATTACAGCTCGACTTTAGGTGTCCTCCTCAGGATAGCGTCATTTAAAGAATAAGGTTCAGCACAACGTTAAAAAAAAAAGGGGAAAAAAAACTGTGGAAAAAACCGGAGAAGCTTGCCAAAGATGAGGCCATTACGGCTCGCCTTAAGGTATCCTCCTCGGGATAGCGTCAACTAAAGAACGAGGGTCAGCACAACGTAAAAAAAAAAAGAAAAACAGAGGAGCCTGCCGAAGATGAGGCCATTACGGCTCGCCTTTATGTGTCCATCTCGGGATAGCACAACGAAAAAAAAAAAACTGGAGGAACCTGCCGAAAATAAGGCAATTACGGCTCGCCTTTAGGTTTCCTCCTCGGGATAGCGTCATTTAAAGAACGAGGGTCAGTACAACGTAAAAAAAAAACTGAGAAAAAACCTAGATAAAACTGAGAAAAAAATCGGAGGAGCTTGCCAAATATGAGGCCATTACGACTCGCCTTTAGGTGTCCTTCTCGGGATAGCATCATTTAAAGATCCAGGGTCACCACAACGTAAAAAAAAAAATCGGGAAAAAAACTATGAAAAAAACCGGAGGAGCTTGCCAAAGATAAGGCCATTACGGCTCGCCTTTAGGTGTCCTCCTCGGGATAGCATCATTTAAAGAACCAGGGTCAGCACAACGTAAAAAAATAAATAAACAAATAAAAAAGGGAAAAACCGGAAAAAAACCGAGAAAAAACCGTGAAAAAAACCGGAGGAGCTTGCCAAAGATGAGGCCATTACGGCTCGCCTTTAGGTGTCCTCCTCGGGATAGCGTCATTTAAAGAACGAGGGTCAGCACAACGTAAAAAAAAAAAAACCGGGGGAGCCTGCCGAAGATGAGGCCATTACGGCTCGGCTTTAGGTGTCCTCCTCGGGATAGCATCAACTATAGAACGAGGGTCAGCACAACGTAAAAAAAAAAAAGAAAAACAGAGGAGCCTGCCGAAGATGAGGCCATTACGGCTCGCCTTTATGTGTCCTCCTCGGGATAGCACAACAAAAAAAAAAAAAAAAACCGGAGGAACCTGCCGAAGATGAGACAATTACGGCTCGCCTTTAGGTGTCGTCCTCGGGATAGCGTCATTTAAAGAACGAGGGTCAGTACAACGTAAAAAAAAATCGAGAAAAAACCTAGAAAAAACTATGAGAAAAAAATCGGAGGAGCTTGCCAAAGATGAGGCCATTACGGCTCGCCTTTAGGTGTCCTTCTCGGGATAGCGTCATTTAAAGAACCAGAATCAGCACAACGTAAAGAAAAAAAAAAAACGGGGAAAAAACTGTGAAAAAAACCGGAGGAGCTTGCCAAAGATGAGGCCATTACGCCTCGCCTTTAGGTGTCCTCCTCGGGATAGCGTCATTTAAAGAACGAGGGTCAGCACAACGTAAAAAAATAAATAAATAAATAAAAAAGGGAAAACCGGAAAAAAACCGAGAAAAATCGTGAAAAAAAACTGGAGGAGCTTGCCAAAGATGAGGCCATTACGGCTCGCCATTAGGTGTCCTCCTCGGGATAGCGTCATTTAAAGAACGAGGGTCAGCACTACGTAAAAAAAACAAAAAAAAAAACCGGAGGAGCCTGCCGAAGATGAGGCCATTACGGCTCGCCTTTAGGTGTCCTCCTCAGGATAGCGTCATTTAAAGAACAAGGTTCAGCACAACGTAAAAAAAAGAGGGGAAAAAAACTGTGAAAAAAACCGGAGGAGCTTGCCAAAGATGAGGCCATTACGGCTCGCCTTTAGGTGTCCTACTCGGGATAGCGTCATTTAAAGAACGAGAATCAGCACAACGTAAAAAAAAAAAAAAACCGAGGGAGCCTGCCGAAGATGAGGCCATTACGGCTCAACTTTAGGTGTCCTCCTCGGGATAGCGTCAACTAAAGAACGAGGGTCAGCACAACATAAAAAAAAAAAAAAGAAAAACAGAGGAGCCTGCCGAAGATGAGGCCATTACGGCTCGCCTTTATGTGTCCTCCTCGGGACACCACAACGAAAAAAAAAAAACTGGAGGAACCTGCCGAAGTGAGGCAATTACGGCTCGCCTTTAGGTTTCCTCCACGGGATAGCATCATTTAAAGAACGAGGGTTAGTACAACGTATAAAAAAAAACCGAGAAAAAACCTAGAAAAAACTGTGAGAAAAAAATCGGAGGAGCTTGCCAATGATGAGGCCATTACGGCTCGCCTTTAGGTGTCCTTCTCGGGATAGCGTCATTTAAAGAACCAGGGTCAGCACAACGTAAAAAAAAAAACGGTGAAAAAAACTGTGAAAAAAACCAGAGGAGCTTGCCAAAGATGAGGCCATTACGGCTCGCTTTTAGGTGTCCTCCTCGGGATAGCGTCATTTAAAGAACGAGGGTCAGCACACCGTAAAAAATAAAAAGAAAACCGGGAAAAAAATTGTGAAAAAAAAAAACCGGTGGAGCTTGCCAAAGATGAGGGCATTACGGCTCGCCTTTAGGTGTCCTCCTCGAGATAGCGTCATTTAAAGAACGAGGGTTAGCACAACGTAAAAAAAACAAAACAAAAAAAAAACCGGAGGAGCCTGCCGAAGATGAGGCCATTACGGCTCTCCTTTAGGTGTCCTCCTCAGAATAGCGTCATTTAAAGAACGAGGTTCAGCACAACGTAAAAAAAAAAAGGAAAAAAACTGTGAAAAAAACCGGAGGAGCTTGACAAAGATGAGGCCATTACGGCTCCCCTTTAGGTGTCCTCCTCGGGATAGCGTCATTTAAAGAACGAGGGTCAGCACAACGTAAAAAAAAAATCGGAGGAGCCTGCCGAAGATGAGGCCATTACGGCTCGCCTTTAGGTGTCCTCCTCGGGATAGCGTCAATTAAAGAACGAGGGTCAGCACAACTTAAAAAAAACAAAAAACAGAGGAGCCTGCCAAAGATGAGGCCGTTACGGCTCGCCTTTAGGTGTCCTCCTCGGGATAGCACAACGAAAAAAAAAATCGGAGGATCCTGCTGAGGATGAGGCAATTACGGCTCGCCTTTAGGTGTCGTCCTCGGGATAGCGTCATTTAAAGAACGAGGGTCAGTACAACATAAAAAAAAAAAAATAAAACCGAGAAAAAACCTAGAAAAAACTGAGAAAAAAATCGGAGGAGCTTGCCAAAGATGAGGCCATTACGGCTCGCCTTTAGGTGTCCTCCTCGGGATAGCGTCATTTAAAGAACCAGGGTCATCACAACGGAAAAAAAAAAACGGAAAAAAAAACTGTGAAAAAAACCGGAGGAGCTTGCCAAATATGAGGCCATTACGGCTCGCCTTTAGGTGTCCTCCTCGGGATAGCGTCATTTAAAGAACGAGGGTCAGCACAACGTAAAAAAAAAAATCGGAGGAGCCTGCCGAAGATGAGGTCATTTCGGCTCGCCTTTAGGTGTCCTCCTCGGGATAGCACAACGAAAAAAAAATCGGAGGAACCTGCCGAAGATGAGGCAATTACGGCTCGCCTTTAGGTGTCCTCCTCAGGATAGCGTCATTTAAAGAATGAGGGTCAGCACAACGTAAAAAAAAAAATCGTGAAAAAAAACCGGAGGAGCCTGCTGAAGATGAGGCCATTACGGCTCGCCTTTAGGTGTCCTCCTCGGGATAGCGTCATTTAAAGAACGAGTGTTAGCGCAACGTTAAAAAAAAACAGAGGAGCCTGCAGAAGATGAGGCCGTTACGGCTCGCCTTTAGGTGTCCTCCTCGGGATAGCATCATTTAAAGAATGAGGGTAGCACAACGAAAAAAAATATACCGGAGGAGCCTGCCGAAGATGAGGTCGTTACGGCTCGCTGATGACGAGTCATCTTATCCTAGTTTTTCTAGTCTTTTTCCATTGATTTTTATAAGTTTTATACACTTTCTTGAGTTACAAGTAAGCCATTTGGGTAGAAATTCATATGTATTTAGATTCAATCAACTGTGAGTAAATTGATGCATTTTCATGAGATTTTGTGCTATAATTGCTTGTATGTCAAGAATGATAATAAGTCTTATGATTTTAGCAAAGCTTTGATGTATTTGTTGATTGATGACAGGTGATCAAAAGGCTTGGAGGAAAGTTGAAGAAAGGGGATGGCAGAAGACAGCAAAACCACCCTGAGAAGAGTTCAAAATTTTATCCTGGAGAAGCCCAACTTTGCGCCCAAGTTTGCACCCAAGTTTGCCGCAAACTTGGAGGCAAACTTGGTGCAACAACTAACCTTGGAGAAGGCCAAGTTTGCGACCGAGTTTGCCTCAAACTTGGAGGCAAACGTTGGTGAAATGTATGCACCCAGGGGAGGCCAAGTTTGCGTCCAAGTTTGCCTCAAACTTGGAGGCAAACGTTGGCATATAACATGTCCCAGGGGAAGCCAAGTTTGCGTCCAAGTTTGCCTCAAACTTGGAGGCAAACGTTGGCATAAAACATGTACACCCAGGGGAGGCCAAGTTTGCGTCCAAGTTTGCCTCAAACTTGGAGGCAAACGTTGGCATAAGCATACGTCCCAGGGCTGGCCAAGTTTGCGACCAAGTTTGCCTCAAACTTGGAGGCAAACGTTGGCACTAAATGTGATCCTGGAAGGGCAACGTTTGAGTTCAAGTTTGACCCCAAACTTGAACTCAAACGTGAATGACAGATGAAAAACCTTTCTGCATAATTTCAAAAACCAACGTTTGAGTTGAAGTTTGCCTCAAACTTCAACTCAAACTTAAAGGCTCAGAGTCCAAATTGCAAAAGGGTTTTTCTCACAAGCCCAGGAGCAACCAACCAAGGCTATCTTCAATCCAAATCCATCAAGGCCAAGGCCCATATTCAAGGCTCCAAGACCATTAGAAGAAAGTGTATAAATAGAAGTTAGTTTGATTTAGGAAATACGTTAATTTTTACTTTTGAATTTGCACCTCTTGGAGGATTTTTACTTACTGTAACTTAGATCTGGGAGGAGAATTCAATTCTCTTCCTCTTTGGTTTTCTCGTTTTCTTTACTGCAATTCTTGTTTGAGTCTTGGGTGTTGAGAATTGAGGAAATTCTGTCTCAATCTCACCTTGAGATCTCTTTTTGTTTCTTTCACTGCACCATTGGAGAATTGAGATTTGAATTCAAGTTTTCTTACTGTTTTAATCTTTAATTTGTTGCAATTGCTTTCTGAATTGGATCAAGGAAGGTAGTGAGATCTAGACTTGGTTTTCTAGTCTCTTGACCCCTGAGATCTGAAATTTCCTTTTAATTCTTCTGTTGAATGCTTCTTCAAGCTAATTTACATTTTCTGTTTGAGATCTGCTTCAATTCAATTCATCTTTTACTTTCCTGCTTGTTGCAATATACGTTTCTCTGTTTAATTTCTGCAATCCCAATTCCCGATTCCTTTTATAATTCAAGTAATTTACATTTCTTGCACTTTAAGATTCAGTCATTTACATTTCTTGCAATCTAAGTTTCTGCAATTTATATTTCTTGCACTTTAAGATTCAGCCCTTTTAATCTCTCTGCACTTTAATTTTCAGTCAATTACCCCTCTCCCTTTAATTTCATGCAATTTAGCTTCTGTTGGATACAAATCACTCAAATCAACTCTCGTTCTCTTGACTAAATCAACCACTAAACTCAAATTGCTCAATCCTTCAATCCTTGTGGGATCGACCTCACTCACGTGAGTTATTATTACTTGATGCGACCCGGTACACTTGCCGTTGAGTTTTGTGTTGGATCATTTTCCACACATCAAGTTTTTGGCGCCGTTGCCGGGGATTGATTAGATTGACAATGATTAAGTAAGGTGGTGGTCTAGATTAAGCACTTTTTCTTTTTCTTTTTACTAAGCATACTAACTGTTTGAATTTTTGCTTAAGCTAACATTAACTTCACTCTAGCAATAGAGTGTTTAATTTTGGTTTCTAGTTATGTGTTTTATGTCAGGAGGAAAAAGCAATGAATCCACACCTTTCGATCCTGAAACACTTTGGAGGTTGAGAGGAGAACCAAGAAATGGAGGAAAATCCAACAAATCCACCAGTGGGAGTGGCCAACAACAATGGTCAGCCCTAGAGGAGAGTCTTGGCTTCTTACACGTTTGCAAATCCTAGACATTGTGGGAGTAGCATTCTTACCCCAAATGTCAATGCAAACAACTTTGAATTAAAGCCACAGCTCATCACATTGGTACAAAACAACTGCTTCTATGGAGGAGGACCACTTGAAGACCCAAACCAACACTTATCCACTTTCCTGAGGATTTGTGATATTGTCAAAACCAATGGTGAGCATCTTGACATCTACAAGCTGCTGTTATTTCCATTCTCTCTGAGAGACAAAGCTACCCAATGGTTGGAGGCATTTTCAAGAGAAAGCATCAATAATTGGGAGGATCTAGTGAACAAGTTTCTAGCCAAGTTCTATCCTCCTCAAAGGATCATCAGGCTCAAAACAGAGGTCCAAACATTTACTCAGATGGATGGAGAGTTATTGTATGAAGCATGGGAGAGATATGATGACATGTCACCATGTCATATTTTTCTATGCTTTTTCATACAAGAAATTTATGATTAGTGCTTAAATATTGTATTCTTTGGTGCTTAAATGGTATATTTCTTTGATCTTTTGATTTGATAAACTTTGTAGGAAATAAGAAGAAAAAGAAGCAAAAAGAGCACAAAATAAGCTAAAAAGAAGAAAAGAGGAATTTTAGACACACTTTGAAGTTGGAGCACACTTTGGAGGCTTAGGCCACACTTTTAAAAGCGTGGCCCATGACCAAATCAAGAAAGAGAAGCGTGGCCCAAAGAAGGAAAAGCGTGGCTCAAAACAAGGAGCAAGAGCACAAAGCTCTTGCCGAGAGCTTTAGAGCTCTTGTGGAGAGCTTTACTTCAAATAATCAAAAGCCAAGCTCTTGCCAAGAGCTTAAAAGCTCTTGCCAAGAGCTTAAAAGCTCTTACCAAGAGCTTTTTCGGGCTTGCCTCAAGGAAAATGAGCATTGGAAGCAAATTTTCTCTAAGTTAAAATATGGGCGCTCACAACATGACCATGCCTCCTTCAAAGGGCTATAACTTGAGCTACAAAAGTTTGATTGATGTACTTTCAGTTGCGTTGGAAAGCTGACATTCAGAGCTTTCCAACGATATATTGCAATCCATATTTAGCATGAAATTGAGGCACGAGTGAAAGCCATCTTTAAGGGCCAAAAATAAGCAAAAATGAATCAAAGTGCTTCCACCAGGATTCGAAGAGGGATACCAAGGGAAGACACTAGGCGCTACTCTTGTGCCAAGGAAAATGGCCAGCAAGTGCTCCACCCAAGACTTGAACCATGGACCTCAAGGACAAGTAAAGCTCTTGCAAAGAGCTTGAGCTTTGTTCTCTTGTCACAAGGAAGGAACGTGCGCACACTTTGGCAAGGAAGGGAACCAAAGCTCTTGGCCAAAGCTCTTGCCAAGAGCCGAGCTTTGCCCTGGGAGTGTGACCCATGGGCTGAAAATTCAACCAAAAATCCAATTTAATTCAATTCTTCACCAAATTAAAGGCCAACCAAATCCATTTCTCCTCAAATCCAAAGCAAGCAAAGCCCACATCGTCACTCAAAGGCACAAGAACAAGCTAGAATTAGGATTTTCATTTAATTTGTTTCTCATTTCAATTTCATTTTATTTTTGCAAAAAGCCTATATAAGGCATCATTTCCATCTTTGTAAAGGGGAGCTCGATTAGAAAAGAGGCTAGCTCCAATAGGGAGTTGTGCACTCTTTAATTTTCATTTTGCTTTCTTTCTTAGTTTTCTTCTCAGTTTTGAATTTTTGGATTGAGATTGGAAGGAATTCTGTTTTCATTCTCCATCTGTAACTTCTCTTGTTCCTCTTCTGTAATTTACTCTTCCATTTTCATTTTGCAATTGTTCTTGTTGGATCAAGGAAGGATTTGAGATCTGGACTTATTTTCTAGTCTCTTCCACTCCTGAGATCTTGAACCACTTTTAAATTGCTGCAAATTAAGCACTGCTTTTCTGTCTTTAAAATTCTTCAAGGCATTTCCCTTTTCTGTTTAGATCTGTTGCATGATTTTGCATCTTTTACTTCTCTGTTTGATTGCTATTTACACTTTCCTGTTGAATTTTAATTTCCAGCACCCACTCCCCTTTATATTTCATGCAATTTACATTTCTTGTCATTTAAGATTCTTGCAATTTACATTTCTTGCTCTTTAAGTTTCTGTCCAATTTTACTTACTGCACTTTATAATTTCTGCACACTTACTTTCTGCAACTTTAAATTCTTTGCACTTTACATTCTGTTCTCAAATTTTCACTCAATTCACTCAATGTTAGCTTGACTAAACTAATCACCCACTAAAGTTGCTTGATCCATCAATCCCTGTGGGATCGACCTCACTCTAAGTGAGTTTTACTACTTGATACAACCCTGTACCCTTGCCGGTAAGTTTTAGGTGTTTTGGAAAATTCGGTTTTCCACAAAAATACCATCAAGTTTTTGGCGCCGTTGCCGGAGATTGATTTAGATCAACAATGATTAAGTGGGTGAGAAGTCTAGATTAGGCATTTTTTTGTTTTGTTCTCTGTTCTAAATTGAAATCAAGGTGTTTGAGTTATTTCCTCGCTCAGAAGTTCTTCTCTTAGACATGGACTTCAATTTTCATTGGTGTTCTGTTTTACAAAATTCAAATGGAGTTCAACTCATCTTGTGATCAAACAAATTTTCTGGGATATCACCCACCATCACAAATCTCTAATGGTGGCTGGGAATATCACCAAGAATTTACAAATTCTAAGCACTCCAATCCATGGAGATGCGCTTCAGAGCCACAAGATGAACAAGATAATCATATGGGATATTTCTCACCACCACAAAATGATTCAAGTCATTATTCTAATGGCGGTTGGGAATATCACCAAGAATTGAAAGAATATGAACATTTCCTAGAGCCACAAAGTGACTCATACTATGAAGGCACGTACACAAATGATGGCTGAGAAGGGAAATGCAATGATCCACATTCTAATCATTCAAGGACATTATCACTTGATTATGCTGCCAGAGCATACTTGGAAAATTCTTCATCACTTGACTATGCCTCAACACAAAGTTTCCTCCAAAATCCATACAAGTCATCCCATTAATCACACAACTCATTCCATACCCCTCAACACAACATCACCACAACACATCCATGTCACCAAAATTACTCTCAACCTTCATCTCTTGAATTAGCAGTTGAGGATTACCTTCAATGGTCCAAAAAACCCTTAGAAAGCCAATGCCAAGCAATTGAAATACACAGAAAACTCGTGGAAAGATACACACAACCCCAATCCTGGAAAGAAACCATCCTCAAGAAGATGAATGGGCCCTTAGAGAAAACAAGGGGGAACTTAGAACCATCAAACAGTAAGGATGAAGACCAATTTGTGGGTGAGGAAGTGAAAAAACAAGAACCAAAGGTCCCTGTATCAAGTGAAATTATACTGAAGAATGAGGAACATGAGCCAAGGATTTTACATTCACAAGAACTAATTGAAGTGACAATAGAACACGAAGATTCCCTCCCAAAGGACTTGATGGAAAGTTGTGAAGAAGGAATGGAGGAGGACAATCAAGAGAAGTCACACTCAATTGAAGCAGAGAAGTGCATAGAGGAAGGGCTCATGGAACCACTAATTCAAGAGGCTCTAGATGAAGATAAAACTCCAATAATCACACAACCACCAAGACTTGGATTCAAGAAAGTGAAGGCAATTAACAAAAGCACTGAGAAGAGGATTGTGACCAAGCTACAAAGGACAATATTCATGAAGAAAAGAAGGTCAACTACAAGCAATCCTCCCCCTGATCCAGCAAGCAAGCTCAATCAAGCCATTAACAAAAGAAAGCTTGCTGAGGAGAGACCAAGACAAGGGGCAATAGCTGAATCTTCTCCTCCCTTGAGGTCATTCCTCTTAACAAACTGGAAGAAGAGGAAGAAAGTAAAGAACAACATGCCAACAGTAGGTAACATTTCTCTTCTATGCTTTGTTCTCTTTCTTTACTTTGTTTAAATTCAATAAAATGGCATATGGTTACATTCTAAGTTTGGTGTTGCCTTGCAACAAATTGTTTTCAATCTTTTTGGATGATTGCATCAAATCAAAAAATGAAAGTGACACACCAAGATTCTAAGTTTGGTGTGCCACTTATTTTTCTATGCAAATCATTCAGCAACACCACTTGTTTGCATAATCATAATGTTCTTTGCACTATTATTTTTCTTTTAGTTAGACAATTTTAGTTTTCTCTTTGTTTTTAGTCATTTCTTTGTTTTAAATGCTTTCTTTTATTTACTGTATTTGTTAATACACTACCAAGAGAGCTTTATTCATGACAGATTCTTGGCTTGGTGATTGTATTTAACATATAACAATTTCTTTCGTTTAGTTTTATTTCAAATAAATTGACATGTGGTTGCATTCTAAGTTTGGTGTTGCTATGCAACAAAATTTGGTTCTAATCCTTACAAGATACTTGCATCAATTCCAAGTGAAAGTGTCACACTAAGTTTGGTGTGCCACTTATTCTTTATGCAAAGTATTATGCTCACCTTCTTAAGTTTGCAATCACAATGTCTCTGTCTCTTGTGCCTTGATTATTATCTTTAATTTTGTTTGCTTAGAACACATGTACTACTAACTTTTCATTGTGTAAGACATTCATGATCCATCTTAGCCGCATAGCCATTGTTCTAATTGTTGCTTGAGGATGAGCAAGCATTCTGAGTTTGGCAAGGGAAGGAGGAAGAATAGAGGAAAAAGGACAACAATAATGAAGATGAACTACAAGGTTGTAGAGTTCCTTTTTTCCTCATTTGTTTCCAACACTTAAAATGCATGATTGTCTTTATATTCTCTGTATGCATGTGTGGTATGAATAAGCATAGCTTGAATATTGATTTGTAACATGTTGCCATGCCATTATGACTACCAACTTGAGTTTTGTAAAGCTTAAAGCAGTAAAGTATCATGATCATAAACAAACAAGGAATTAAAGAAGAGTTTAGCATGTGCATATAAGTTTTGAAAAGCTAGTATGATTAATTGTTGCTTAATTGCATTGGATTTTATTTAATTTAAGTTTTCATCTAGTACATTTTGTGAAATCTTTTGAAAATCATGAAAACCTTGAAGAAGCAAATACAAATTAAGGCAAAAAAAAAAAAGAAAAAGGGAAAGAATGAGAAAGCTGAAGGCTCTGAGTACCAATGACAATATGTTAAGTACTTGTGGTGTTTATGTATCAAGCCAAATGCTTGAAAACAAAACACTTAGAAGTCAAGGCTAGGCTCAAGTGCAAAAGCACTCCCTCAAAGCTCAAGGTTCTGAGCATAAATGATTAGAGAGTCAAGAAAAGAAAACAAAAATAAGCTTAATGAAGTCCTCTAATTCAAATGCTTGTGGTGCTTATGTATCAAGTGGTAATACTTGAAAACAAAGCATTTAGAATCGTAGCTTTGTTATCAACTCATGGGGCAAAGCACCCAAAAGGAGAAGCTAATAAGAAAATCAAAAGCTTGTTTCAAGGAAGAAAATATAAGAGAAAGATTTCATAAATTGAGCTAGATAGAAGTATCAATCATTTACATCTCTTTTGTGATTGTAGCATGCTTAGAAAACTAGCTAACCATGAACATTGAGTTGCTATTCTTCTTACCTTGGATTATCAATCTTAATTGAATGATTCTTTTCTTGCTTGGGGACAAGCAAGGTTTAAGTTTGGTGTTGTGATGTGATGAGCGGATATTTTATACGCTTTTTGGGGATAATTTCATATAGTTTTAAGTATGTTTTAGTTAGTTGTTAGTCTATTTCTATTAGTTTTTAGGAAAAATTCATATTTCTGGACTTTACTATGAGTTGTGTGTTTTTCTGTAATTTCAGGTATTTTTCTGGCTGAAATTGAAGGAGCTGAGCAAAAATCTGATTCAGGCTGAAAAAGGACTGCTGATGCTGTTGGATTCTGACCTCCCTGCACTCAAAGTGGATTTTCTGGAGCTACAGAACTCGCAATGACATGCTTCTAATTGCATTGGAAAGTAGACATCCAGGGCTTTCCAGCAATATATAATAGTCCATACTTTGCACAAGGATAGACGACGTAAACTGGCGTTCAACGCCAGTTCTCTGCCCAATTCTGGCGTCCAGCGCCAGAAAAGGATCAAAATCTAGAGTTGAACGCCCAAACTGGCACAAAAACTGGCGTTCAACTCCACAAATGGCCTCTGCACGTGACTCACTTAAATCTCAGCCCCAGCACACACCAAGTGGGCCCCAGAAGTGGATCTCTGCATCATCCATCATAGTCCACTCATATTTTGTAACCCTAGGCTACTAGTTTAGTATTTAAACAACTTTTAGAGACTTATTTTGTATCTCATGACATTTCAGATCTAAACTTTGTATTCTCTGACGGCATGAGTCTCTAAACCCCATTGTTGGGGGTGAGGAGCTCTGCTGTGTCTCGATGAATTAATGCAAGTATTTCTGTTTTCCATTCAAACACGCTTGTTCCTATCTAAGATGTTCATTCGCGCTTAACTGTGATGGAGGTGATGAGCTGTGACACTCATCACCTTCCTCAAATCATGAACGTGTGCCTAACAACCACCTCCGTTCTATATACGATTGAATGAGTATCTCTTAGATTCCTTAATCAGAATCTCTGTGGTATAAGCTAGAACTGATGGCAGCATTCATGAGAATCCGGAAAGTCTAAACCTTGTCTGTGGTATTCCGAGTAGGATTCAAGGATTGAATGACTGTGACGAGCTTCAAACTCTTGAAGGCCGGGCGTTAGTGACAGACGCAAAAGGATAGTAAATCCTATTCCAACCGGATCGAGAACCAACCGGTGATTAGCCGTGCTGTGACAGAGCGCGTGAGCGTAGTTTTCACTGGAAGGATGGAAGGTAGCCATTGACAACGGTGATCCACCAACACACAGCTTGCCATAGGAGGACGTGCGTGCGTGAATCAGAAGACAGAGGAAAGCAGAGATTCAGAAGACAAAGCATCTCCAAAACTCCAACATATTCTTCATTACTGCACAACAAGTAACCTTTAATTTATGCTCTCTTGGTTATTCGCAATTCAACTGATAAACATAATTGACTTCCTGACTAAGATTTACAAGATAACCATAGATTGCTTCAAACCAACAATCTCCGTGGGATTCGACCCTTACTCACGTGAGGTATTACTTGGACGACCCAGTGCACTTGCTGGTTAGTGGTACGCGTTGTGAAAAGCGTGATTCACAATTCGTGCACCATGATGACATGTCACCATGTCATGTTTTTCTATGCTTTTTCATACAAAAAATTTATTATTAGTGCTTAAATATTGCATTCTTTGGTGCTTAAATGGTATATTTCTTTGATCTTTTGATTTGATAAACTTTGTAAGAAATAAGAAGAAAAAGAAGCAAAAAGAGCACAAAATAAGCTAAAAAGAAGAAAAGAGAAATTTTGGGCACACTTTGAAGTTGGAGCACACTTTGGAGGCTTAGGCCACACTTTTAAAAGCGTGGCCCATGACCAAATCAAGAAAGAGAAGCGTGGCCCAAAGGAAGAAAAGCGTGGCTCAAAACAAGGAGCAAGAGCACAAAGCTCTTGCCAAGAGCTTTAGAGCTCTTGTGGAGAGCTTTACTTCAAATAATCAAAAGCCAAGCTCTTGCCAAGAGCTTAAAAGCTCTTACCAAGAGCTTTTTCGGGCTTGCCTCAAGGAAAATGAGCATTGGAAGCAAATTTTCTCTAAGTTAAAATCTGGGCGCTCACAGCATGACCATACCTCCTTCAAAGGGCTATAACTTGAGCTAAAAAAGTCCGATTGATGTGCTTCTAGTTGCGTTGGAAAGATGACATTCAGAGCTTTCCAACGATATATTGCAATCCATATTTGGCATGAAATTGAGGCACGAGTGAAAGCCATCTTTAAGGGCCAAAAATAAGCAAAAATGAATCAAAGTGCTTCCACCAGGATTCGAAGAGGGATACCAGGGGAAGACACTAGGCGCTACTCTTGTGCCAAGGAAAATGGCCAGCAAGTGCTCCACCCAAGACTTGAACCATGGACCTCAAGGACAAGTAAAGCTCTTGCAAAGAGCTTTCAAGCTCTTGCAAAGAGCTTTGTTCTCTTGTCACAAGGAAGGATCGTGCGCACACTTTGGCAAGGAAGGGAACCAAAGCTCTTAGCCAAAGCTCTTGCCAAGAGCCGAGCTTTGCCCTGGGAGTGTGACCCATGGGCTGAAAATTCAACCAAAAATCCAATTTAATTCATTTCTTCACCAAATTAAAGGCCAACCAAACCCATTTCTCCTCAAATCCAAAGCAAGCAAAGCCCACATCATCACTCAAAGGCACAAGAACAAGCTAGAATTAGGATTTTCATTTAATTTGTTTCTCATTTCAATTTCATTTTATTTTTGCAAAAAGCCTATATAAGGCATCATTTCCATCTTTGTAAAGGGGAGCTCGATTAGAAAAGAGGCTAGCTCCAATAGGGAGTTGTGCACTCTTTAGTTTTCATTTTGCTTTCTTTCTTAGTTTTCTTCTCTGTTTTGAATTTTTGGATTGAGATTGGAAGGAATTCTGTTTTCATTCTCCATCTACAACTTCTCTTGTTCCTCTTCTGCAATTTACTCTTCCATTTTCATTTTGCAATTGTTCTTGTTGGATCAAGGAAGGATTTGAGATCTAGACTTGTTTTCTAGTCTCTTCCACTCCTGAGATCTTGAACCACTTTTAAATTGCTGCAAATTAAGCACTGCTTTTCTGTCTTTAAAATTCTTCAAGGCATTTCCCTTTTCTGTTTAGATCTGTTGCATGATTTTGCATCTTTTACTTCTCTATTTGATTGCTATTAATACTTTCCTGTTGAATTTTAATTTCCAGCACCCACTCCCCTTTATATTTCATACAATTTACATTTCTTGTCATTTAAGATTCTTGCAATTTACATTTCTTGCTCTTTAAGTTTCTGTCCAATTTTACTTACTGCACTTTATAATTTCTGCACACTTACTTTCTGCAACTTTAAATTCTTTGCACTTTACATTCTGTTCTCAAATTTTCACTCAATTCACTCAATGTTAGCTTGACTAAACTAATCACCCACTAAAGTTGCTTGATCCATCAATCCCTGTGGGATCGACCTCACTCTAAGTGAGTTTTACTACTTGATACGACCCGGTTCACTTGCCGGTAAGTTTTAGGTGTTTTGGAAAATTCATTTTTCCACAAAAATACCATCAAGATACAAAGCTTTACTCAGGAATTATCCACCAGAGATGTTTAATGAATGGGATAAACTCCAAAATTTTTATGAAGGCTTAACACTGAAATCTCAGGAGGCTCTGGATCATTCAGCTGGAGGCTCTTTGCAACTCATGAAAACTGCAGATGAGGCCCAAAATCTCATTGATATGGTGGCTAACAACCAATATTTCTTTGCTCACCAAAGGCAACGCCAACCATCACAAAGAAAAGGAGTGATGGAGTTGGAAGGAGTGGACTCAATCCTAGCTCAAAACAAAATGATGCAGCAACAGATTCAGCAATAATTTGAGCAAATGGCCAAGAGGATTGATAGCCTCCAAGTTGCAACAGTAAATACAAGTCAGCCATCAGCCACATAGGGGCAAAATGAAGAAAACCAAGAAGATCAGCAGCAGGAACAACCTCAATATGTGCACAACCAAGGCTCAGGCCAAAATGAAGTTTATGGTAACACCTACAATCCATCCTGAAAGAACCATCCAAATCTTAGATGGGGAGATAACCACACTCAAAACCAACAACCATGGCAAAGGAATTCAAACCAAAACAACTCAAGAAACAACCAGAACAACAACCAGCAAAACACAACCCACAATCCATATAGAAAATCCCAAAACAACCATCATCCACCTTCCACTTCCACATTCCACCCATAAAAAAAATAAATAAATAAATAAAAAAGGAAAAAATCGGAAAAAAACTGAGAAAAACCGTGAAAAAAAACCGGAGTTACTTGCCAAAGATGAGGCCATTACGGCTCGCCTTTAGGTGTCCTCCTCGGGATAGCGTGATTTAAAGAACGAGGGTCAGCACTACGTAAAAAAACCAAAAAAAAAAAAACCGGAGGAGCCTGCCGAAGATGAGGCCATTACAGCTCGACTTTAGGTGTCCTCCTCAGGATAGCGTCATTTAAAGAATAAGGTTCAGCACAACGTTAAAAAAAAAAAGGGGAAAAATACTGTGGAAAAAACCGGAGGAGCTTGCCAAAGATGAGGCCATTACGGCTCGCCTTAAGGTGTCCTCCTCGGGATAGCGTCAACTAAAGAACGAGGGTCAGCACAACGTAAAAAAAAAAAGAAAAACAGAGGAGCCTGCCGAAGATGAGGCCATTACGGCTCGCCTTTATGTGTCCTTCTCGGGATAGCACAACGAAAAAAAAAAACTGGAGGAACCTGCCGAAGATAAGGCAATTACGGCTCGGCTTTAGGTTTCCTGCTCGGGATAGCATCATTTAAAGAACGAGGGTCAGTACAACGTAAAAAGAAACTGAGAAAAAACCTAGATAAAACTGAGAAAAAAATCGGAGGAGCTTGCCAAATATGAGGCCATTACGACTCGCCTTTAGGTGTCCTTCTCGGGATAGCATCATTTAAAGATCCAGGGTTAGCACAACGTAAAAAAAAAAAAAAACCGGGAAAAAAACTATGAAAAAAACCGGAGGAGCTTGCCAAAGATAAGGCCATTACGGCTCGCCTTTAGGTGTCCTCCTCGGGATAGCGTCATTTAAAGAACCAGGGTCAGCACAACGTAAAAAAATAAATAAACAAATAAAAAAGGGAAAAACCGGAAAAAAACCGAGAAAAAACCGTGAAAAAAACCGGAGGAGCTTGCCAAAGATGAGGCCATTACCGCTCGCCTTTAGGTGTCCTCCTTGGGATAGCGTCATTTAAAGAACGAGGGTCAGCACAACGTAAAAAAATAAATAAATAAATAAAAAAGGGAAAACCGGAAAAAAACCGAGAAAAAACCGTGAAAAAAAACCGGAGGAGCTTGCCAAAGATGAGGAGATTACGGCTCGCCTTTAGGTGTCCTCCTCAGGATAGCGTCATTTAAAGAACAAGGTTCAGCACAACGTAAAAAAAAAAAGGGGAAAAAAACTGTGAAAAAACCGGAGGAGCTTGCCAAAGATGAGGCCATTACGGCTCGCCTTTAGGTGTCCTCCTCGGGATAGCGTCATTTAAAGAACGAGGGTCAGCGCAACGTAAAAAAAAAACCGGGGGAGCCTGCCGAAGATGAGGCCATTACGGCTCGGCTTTAGGTGTCCTCCTCGGGATAGCGTCAACTAAAGAACGAGGGTCAGCACAACGTAAAAAAAAAAAAGAAAAACAGAGGAGCCTGCCGAAGATGAGGCCATTACGGCTCGCCTTTATGTGTCCTCCTCGGGATAGCACAACAAAAAAAAAAAAACCGGAGGAACCTGCCGAAGATGAGACAATTACGGCTCGCCTTTAGGTGTCGTCCTCGGGATAGCGTCATTTAAAGAACGAGGGTCAGTACAACGTAAAAAAAAAATCGAGAAAAAACCTAGAAAAAACTGTGAGAAAAAAATCGGAGGAGCTTGCCAAAGATGAGGCCATTACGGCTCGCCTTTAGGTGTCCTTCTCGGGATAGCTTCATTTAAAGAACCAGGGTCAGCACAACGTAAAAAAAAAAAAAACGGGGAAAAAACTGTGAAAAAAACCGGAGGAGCTTGCCAAAGATGAGGCCATTACGCCTCGCCTTTAGGTGTCCTCCTCGGGATAGCGTCATTTAAAGAACGAGGGTCAGCACAACGTAAAAAAATAAATAAATAAATAAAAAAGGGAAAACCGGAAAAAAACCGAGAAAAATCGTGAAAAAAAACCGGTGGAGCTTGCCAAAGATGAGGCCATTACGGCTCGCCATTAGGTGTCCTCCTCGGGATAGCGTCATTTAAAGAACGAGGGTCAGCACTACGTAAAAAAAACAAAAAAAAAAAACCGGAGGAGCCTGCCGAAGATGAGGCCATTACGGCTCGCCTTTAGGTGTCCTCCTCAGGATAGCGTCATTTAAAGAACAAGGTTCAGCACAACGTAAAAAAAAGAGGGGAAAAAAACTGTGAAAAAAACCGGAGGAGCTTGCCAAAGATGAGGCCATTACGGCTCGCCTTTAGGTGTCCTACTCGGGATAGCGTCATTTAAAGAACGAGAATAAGCACAACGTAAAAAAAAAAAAAAACCGAGGGAGCCTGCCGAAGATGAGGCCATTACGGCTCAACTTTAGGTGTCCTCCTCGGGATAGCGTCAACTAAAGAACGAGGGTCAGCACAACGTAAAAAAAAAAAAAGAAAAACAGAGGAGCCTGCCGAAGATGAGGCCATTACGGCTCGCCTTTATGTGTCCTCCTCGGGATACCACAACGAAAAAAAAAAAAAACTGGAGGAACCTGCCGAAGTGAGGCAATTACGGCTCGCCTTTAGGTTTCCTCCACGGGATAGCATCATTTAAAGAACGAGGGTTAGTACAACGTAAAAAAAAAAACCGAGAAAAAACCTAGAAAAAACTGTGAGAAAAAAATCGGAGGAGCTTGCCAAAGATGAGGCCATTACGGCTCGCCTTTAGGTGTCCTTCTCGGATAGCGTCATTTAAAGAACCAGGGTCAGCACAACGTAAAAAAAAAAAAAAACGGGGAAAAACTGTGAAAAAAACCGGAGGAGCTTGCCAAAGATGAGGCCATTACGGCTCGCTTTTAGGTGTCCTCCTCGGGATAGCGTCATTTAAAGAACGAGGGTCAGCACAACGTAAAAAAAAAAAAAGAAAACCGGGAAAAAATTTGTGAAAAAAAAACCGGTGGAGCTTGCCAAAGATGAGGGCATTACGGCTCGCCTTTAGGTGTCCTCCTCGAGATAGCGTCATTTAAAGAACGAGGGTTAGCACAACGTAAAAAAAACAAAACAAAAAAAAAATCGGAGGAGCCTGCCGAAGATGAGGCCATTACGGCTCTCCTTTAGGTGTCCTCCTCAGAATAGCGTCATTTAAAGAACGAGGTTCAGCACAACGTAAAAAAAAAAAAAAGGAAAAAAACTGTGAAAAAAACCGGAGGAGCTTGACAAAGATGAGGCCATTACGGCTCGCCTTTAGGTGTCCTCCTCGGGATAGCGTCATTTAAAGAACGAGGGTCAGCACAACGTAAAAAAAAAATCGGAGAAGCCTGCCGAAGATGAGGCCATTACGGCTCGCCTTTAGGTGTCCTCCTCGGGATAGCGTCAATTAAAGAACGAGGGTCAGCACAACTTAAAAAAACAAAAAACAGAGGAGCCTGCCAAAGATGAGGCCGTTACGGCTCGCCTTTAGGTGTCCTCCTCGGGATAGCACAACGAAAAAAAAAATCGGAGGATCCTGCTGAAGATGAGGCAATTACGGCTCGCCTTTAGGTGTCGTCCTCGGATAGCGTCATTTAAAGAACGAGGGTCAGTACAACGTAAAAAAAAATAAATAAAACCGAGAAAAAACCTAGAAAAAACTGAGAAAAAAATCGGAGGAGCTTGCCAAAGATGAGGCCATTACGGCTCGCCTTTAGGTGTCCTCCTCGGGATAGCGTCATTTAAAGAACCAGGGTCATCACAACGGGAAAAAAAAAAAACGGAAAAAAAAAACTGTGAAAAAAACCGGAGGAGCTTGCCAAATATGAGGCCATTATGGCTCGCCTTTAGGTGTCCTCCTCGGGATAGCGTCATTTAAAGAACGAGGGTCAGCACAACGTAAAAAAAAAAAAATCGGAGGAGCCTGCCGAAGATGAGGTCATTTCGGCTCGCCTTTAGGTGTCCTCCTCGGGATAGCACAACGAAAAAAAAATCGGAGGAACCTGCCGAAGATGAGGCAATTACGGCTCGCCTTTAGGTGTCCTCCTCAGGATAGCGTCATTTAAAGAACGAGGGTCAGCACAACGTAAAAAAAAAAAATCGTGAAAAAAAACCGGAGGAGCCTGCTGAAGATGAGGCCATTACGGCTCGCCTTTAGGTGTCCTCTTCGGGATAGCGTCATTTAAAGAACGAGTGTTAGCGCAACGTTAAAAAAAAAACAGAGGAGCCTGTCGAAGATGAGGCCGTTACGGCTCGCCTTTAGGTGTCCTCCTCGGGATAGCATCATTTAAAGAATGAGGGTAGCACAACGAAAAAAAATATACCGGAGGAGCCTGCCGAAGATGAGGTCGTTACGGCTCGCTGATGACGAGTCATCTTATCCTAGTTTTTCTAGTCTTTTTCCATTGATTTTTATAAGTTTTATACACTTTATTGAGTTACAAGTAAGCCATTTGGGTAGAAATTCATATGTATTTAGATTCAATCAATTGTGAGTAAATTGATGCATTTTCATGAGATTTTGTGCTATAATTGCTTGTATGTCAAGAATGATAATAAGTCTTATGATTTTAGCAAAGCTTTGATGTATTTGTTGATTGATGACAGGTGATCAAAAGGCTTGGAGGAAAGTTGAAGAAAGGGGATGGCAGAAGACAGCAAAACCACCCTGAGAAGAGTTCAAAATTTTATCCTGGAGAAGCCCAACTTTGCGCCCAAGTTTGCACCCAAGTTTGCCGCAAACTTGGAGGCAAACTTGGTGCAACAACTAACCTTGGAGAAGGCCAAGTTTGCGACCAAGTTTGCCTCAAACTTGGAGGCAAACGTTGGTGAAATGTATGCACCCAGGGGAGGCCAAGTTTGCGTCCAAGTTTGCCTCAAACTTGGAGGCAAACGTTGGCATATAACATGTCCCAGGGGAAGCCAAGTTTGCGTCCAAGTTTGCCTCAAACTTGGAGGCAAACGTTGGCATAAAACATGTACACCCAGGGGAGGCCAAGTTTGCGTCCAAGTTTGCCTCAAACTTGGAGGCAAACGTTGGCATAAGCATACGTCCCAGGGCTGGCCAAGTTTGCGACCAAGTTTGCCTCAAACTTGGAGGCAAACGTTGGCACTAAATGTGATCCTGGAAGGGCAACGTTTGAGTTCAAGTTTGACCCCAAACTTGAACTCAAACGTGAATGACAGATGAAAAACCTTTCTGCATAATTTCAAAAACCAACGTTTGAGTTGAAGTTTGCCTCAAACTTCAACTCAAACTTAAAGGCTCAGAGTCCAAATTGCAAAAGGGTTTTTCTCACAAGCCCAGGAGCAACCAACCAAGGCTATCTTCAATCCAAATCCATCAAGGCCAAGGCCCATATTCAAGGCTCCAAGACCATTAGAAGAAAGTGTATAAATAGAAGTTAGTTTGATTTAGGAAATACGTTAATTTTTACTTTTGAATTTGCACCTCTTGGAGGATTTTTACTTACTGTAACTTAGATCTGGGAGGAGAATTCAATTCTCTTCCTCTTTGGTTTTCTCGTTTTCTTTACTGCAATTCTTGTTTGAGTCTTGGGTGTTGAGAATTGAGGAAATTCTGTCTCAATCTCACCTTGAGATCTCTTTTTGTTTCTTTCACTGCACCATTGGAGAATTGAGATTTGAATTCAAGTTTTCTTACTGTTTTAATCTTTAATTTGTTGCAATTGCTTTCTGAATTGGATCAAGGAAGGTAGTGAGATCTAGACTTGGTTTTCTAGTCTCTTGACCCCTGAGATCTGAAATTTCCTTTTAATTCTTCTGTTGAATGCTTCTTCAAGCTAATTTACATTTTCTGTTTGAGATCTGCTTCAATTCAATTCATCTTTTACTTTCCTGCTTGTTGCAATATACGTTTCTCTGTTTAATTTCTGCAATCCCAATTCCCGATTCCTTTTATAATTCAAGTAATTTACATTTCTTGCACTTTAAGATTCAGTCATTTACATTTCTTGCAATCTAAGTTTCTGCAATTTATATTTCTTGCACTTTAAGATTCAGCCCTTTTAATCTCTCTGCACTTTAATTTTCAGTCAATTACCCCTCTCCCTTTAATTTCATGCAATTTAGCTTCTGTTGGATACAAATCACTCAAATCAACTCTCGTTCTCTTGACTAAATCAACCACTAAACTCAAATTGCTCAATCCTTCAATCCTTGTGGGATCGACCTCACTCACGTGAGTTATTATTACTTGATGCGACCCGGTACACTTGCCGTTGAGTTTTGTGTTGGATCATTTTCCACACATCAAGTTTTTGGCGCCGTTGCCGGGGATTGATTAGATTGACAATGATTAAGTAAGGTGGTGGTCTAGATTAAGCACTTTTTCTTTTTCTTTTTACTAAGCATACTAACTGTTTGAATTTTTGCTTAAGCTAACATTAACTTCACTCTAGCAATAGAGTGTTTAATTTTGGTTTCTAGTTATGTGTTTTATGTCAGGAGGAAAAAGCAATGAATCCACACCTTTCGATCCTGAAACACTTTGGAGGTTGAGAGGAGAACCAAGAAATGGAGGAAAATCCAACAAATCCACCAGTGGGAGTGGCCAACAACAATGGTCAGCCCTAGAGGAGAGTCTTGGCTTCTTACACGTTTGCAAATCCTAGACATTGTGGGAGTAGCATTCTTACCCCAAATGTCAATGCAAACAACTTTGAATTAAAGCCACAGCTCATCACATTGGTACAAAACAACTGCTTCTATGGAGGAGGACCACTTGAAGACCCAAACCAACACTTATCCACTTTCCTGAGGATTTGTGATATTGTCAAAACCAATGGTGAGCATCTTGACATCTACAAGCTGCTGTTATTTCCATTCTCTCTGAGAGACAAAGCTACCCAATGGTTGGAGGCATTTTCAAGAGAAAGCATCAATAATTGGGAGGATCTAGTGAACAAGTTTCTAGCCAAGTTCTATCCTCCTCAAAGGATCATCAGGCTCAAAACAGAGGTCCAAACATTTACTCAGATGGATGGAGAGTTATTGTATGAAGCATGGGAGAGATATGATGACATGTCACCATGTCATATTTTTCTATGCTTTTTCATACAAGAAATTTATGATTAGTGCTTAAATATTGTATTCTTTGGTGCTTAAATGGTATATTTCTTTGATCTTTTGATTTGATAAACTTTGTAGGAAATAAGAAGAAAAAGAAGCAAAAAGAGCACAAAATAAGCTAAAAAGAAGAAAAGAGGAATTTTAGACACACTTTGAAGTTGGAGCACACTTTGGAGGCTTAGGCCACACTTTTAAAAGCGTGGCCCATGACCAAATCAAGAAAGAGAAGCGTGGCCCAAAGAAGGAAAAGCGTGGCTCAAAACAAGGAGCAAGAGCACAAAGCTCTTGCCGAGAGCTTTAGAGCTCTTGTGGAGAGCTTTACTTCAAATAATCAAAAGCCAAGCTCTTGCCAAGAGCTTAAAAGCTCTTGCCAAGAGCTTAAAAGCTCTTACCAAGAGCTTTTTCGGGCTTGCCTCAAGGAAAATGAGCATTGGAAGCAAATTTTCTCTAAGTTAAAATATGGGCGCTCACAACATGACCATGCCTCCTTCAAAGGGCTATAACTTGAGCTACAAAAGTTTGATTGATGTACTTTCAGTTGCGTTGGAAAGCTGACATTCAGAGCTTTCCAACGATATATTGCAATCCATATTTAGCATGAAATTGAGGCACGAGTGAAAGCCATCTTTAAGGGCCAAAAATAAGCAAAAATGAATCAAAGTGCTTCCACCAGGATTCGAAGAGGGATACCAAGGGAAGACACTAGGCGCTACTCTTGTGCCAAGGAAAATGGCCAGCAAGTGCTCCACCCAAGACTTGAACCATGGACCTCAAGGACAAGTAAAGCTCTTGCAAAGAGCTTGAGCTTTGTTCTCTTGTCACAAGGAAGGAACGTGCGCACACTTTGGCAAGGAAGGGAACCAAAGCTCTTGGCCAAAGCTCTTGCCAAGAGCCGAGCTTTGCCCTGGGAGTGTGACCCATGGGCTGAAAATTCAACCAAAAATCCAATTTAATTCAATTCTTCACCAAATTAAAGGCCAACCAAATCCATTTCTCCTCAAATCCAAAGCAAGCAAAGCCCACATCGTCACTCAAAGGCACAAGAACAAGCTAGAATTAGGATTTTCATTTAATTTGTTTCTCATTTCAATTTCATTTTATTTTTGCAAAAAGCCTATATAAGGCATCATTTCCATCTTTGTAAAGGGGAGCTCGATTAGAAAAGAGGCTAGCTCCAATAGGGAGTTGTGCACTCTTTAATTTTCATTTTGCTTTCTTTCTTAGTTTTCTTCTCAGTTTTGAATTTTTGGATTGAGATTGGAAGGAATTCTGTTTTCATTCTCCATCTGTAACTTCTCTTGTTCCTCTTCTGTAATTTACTCTTCCATTTTCATTTTGCAATTGTTCTTGTTGGATCAAGGAAGGATTTGAGATCTGGACTTATTTTCTAGTCTCTTCCACTCCTGAGATCTTGAACCACTTTTAAATTGCTGCAAATTAAGCACTGCTTTTCTGTCTTTAAAATTCTTCAAGGCATTTCCCTTTTCTGTTTAGATCTGTTGCATGATTTTGCATCTTTTACTTCTCTGTTTGATTGCTATTTACACTTTCCTGTTGAATTTTAATTTCCAGCACCCACTCCCCTTTATATTTCATGCAATTTACATTTCTTGTCATTTAAGATTCTTGCAATTTACATTTCTTGCTCTTTAAGTTTCTGTCCAATTTTACTTACTGCACTTTATAATTTCTGCACACTTACTTTCTGCAACTTTAAATTCTTTGCACTTTACATTCTGTTCTCAAATTTTCACTCAATTCACTCAATGTTAGCTTGACTAAACTAATCACCCACTAAAGTTGCTTGATCCATCAATCCCTGTGGGATCGACCTCACTCTAAGTGAGTTTTACTACTTGATACAACCCTGTACCCTTGCCGGTAAGTTTTAGGTGTTTTGGAAAATTCGGTTTTCCACAAAAATACCATCAAGTTTTTGGCGCCGTTGCCGGAGATTGATTTAGATCAACAATGATTAAGTGGGTGAGAAGTCTAGATTAGGCATTTTTTTGTTTTTGTTCTCTGTTCTAAATTGAAATCAAGGTGTTTGAGTTATTTCCTCGCTCAGAAGTTCTTCTCTTAGACATGGACTTCAATTTTCATTGGTGTTCTGTTTTACAAAATTCAAATGGAGTTCAACTCATCTTGTGATCAAACAAATTTTCTGGGATATCACCCACCATCACAAATCTCTAATGGTGGCTGGGAATATCACCAAGAATTTACAAATTCTAAGCACTCCAATCCATGGAGATGCGCTTCAGAGCCACAAGATGAACAAGATAATCATATGGGATATTTCTCACCACCACAAAATGATTCAAGTCATTATTCTAATGGCGGTTGGGAATATCACCAAGAATTGAAAGAATATGAACATTTCCTAGAGCCACAAAGTGACTCATACTATGAAGGCACGTACACAAATGATGGCTGAGAAGGGAAATGCAATGATCCACATTCTAATCATTCAAGGACATTATCACTTGATTATGCTGCCAGAGCATACTTGGAAAATTCTTCATCACTTGACTATGCCTCAACACAAAGTTTCCTCCAAAATCCATACAAGTCATCCCATCAATCACACAACTCATTCCATACCCCTCAACACAACATCACCACAACACATCCATGTCACCAAAATTACTCTCAACCTTCATCTCTTGAATTAGCAGTTGAGGATTACCTTCAATGGTCCAAAAAACCCTTAGAAAGCCAATGCCAAGCAATTGAAATACACAGAAAACTCGTGGAAAGATACACACAACCCCAATCCTGGAAAGAAACCATCCTCAAGAAGATGAATGGGCCCTTAGAGCAAACAAGGGGGAACTTAGAACCATCAAACAGTAAGGATGAAGACCAATTTGTGGGTGAGGAAGTGAAAAAACAAGAACCAAAGGTCCCTGTATCAAGTGAAATTATACTGAAGAATGAGGAACATGAGCCAAGGATTTTACATTCACAAGAACTAATTGAAGTGACAATAGAACACGAAGATTCCCTCCCAAAGGACTTGATGGAAAGTTGTGAAGAAGGAATGGAGGAGGACAATCAAGAGAAGTCACACTCAATTGAAGCAGAGAAGTGCATAGAGGAAGGGCTCATGGAACCACTAATTCAAGAGGCTCTAGATGAAGATAAAACTCCAATAATCACACAACCACCAAGACTTGGATTCAAGAAAGTGAAGGCAATTAACAAAAGCACTGAGAAGAGGATTGTGACCAAGCTACAAAGGACAATATTCATGAAGAAAAGAAGGTCAACTACAAGCAATCCTCCCCCTGATCCAGCAAGCAAGCTCAATCAAGCCATTAACAAAAGAAAGCTTGCTGAGGAGAGACCAAGACAAGGGGCAATAGCTAAATCTTCTCCTCCCTTGAGGTCATTCCTCTTAACAAACTGGAAGAAGAGGAAGAAAGTAAAGAACAACATGCCAACAGTAGGTAACATTTCTCTTCTATGCTTTGTTCTCTTTCTTTACTTTGTTTAAATTCAATAAAATGGCATATGGTTACATTCTAAGTTTGGTGTTGCCTTGCAACAAATTGTTTTCAATCTTTTTGGATGATTGCATCAAATCAAAAAATGAAAGTGACACACCAAGATTCTAAGTTTGGTGTGCCACTTATTTTTCTATGCAAATCATTCAGCAACACCACTTGTTTGCATAATCATAATGTTCTTTGCACTATTATTTTTCTTTTAGTTAGACAATTTTAGTTTTCTCTTTGTTTTAAATGCTTTCTTTTATTTACTGTGTTTGTTAATACACTACCAAGAGAGCTTTATTCATGACAGATTCTTGGCTTGGTGATTGTATTTAACATATAACAATTTCTTTCGTTTAGTTTTATTTCAAATAAATTGACATGTGGTTGCATTCTAAGTTTGGTGTTGCTATGCAACAAAATTTGGTTCTAATCCTTACAAGATACTTGCATCAATTCCAAGTGAAAGTGTCACACTAAGTTTGGTGTGCCACTTATTCTTTATGCAAAGTATTATGCTCACCTTCTTAAGTTTGCAATCACAATGTCTCTGTCTCTTGTGCCTTGATTATTATCTTTAATTTTGCTTGCTTAGAACACATGTACTACTAACTTTTCATTGTGTAAGACATTCATGATCCATCTTAGCCGCATAGCCATTGTTCTAATTGTTGCTTGAGGATGAACAAGCATTCTGAGTTTGGCAAGGGAAGGAGGAAGAATAGAGGAAAAAGGACAACAATAATGAAGATGAACTACAAGGTTGTAGAGTTCCTTTTTTCCTCATTTGTTTCCAACACTTAAAATGCATGATTGTCTTTATATTCTCTGTATGCATGTGTGGTATGAATAAGCATAGCTTGAATATTGATTTGTAACATGTTGCCATGCCATTATGACTACCAACTTGAGTTTTGTAAAGCTTAAAGCAGTAAAGTATCATGATCATAAACAAACAAGGAATTAAAGAAGAGTTTAGCATGTGCATATAAGTTTTGAAAAGCTAGTATGATTAATTGTTGCTTAATTGCATTGGATTTTATTTAATTGAAGTTTTCATCTAGTACATTTTGTGAAATCTTTTGAAAATCATGAAAACCTTGAAGAAGCAAATACAAATTAAGGCAAAAAAAAAAGAAAAAGGGAAAGAATGAGAAAGCTGAAGGCTCTGAGTACCAATGACAATATGTTAAGTACTTGTGGTGTTTATGTATCAAGCCAAATGCTTGAAAACAAAACACTTAGAAGTCAAGGCTAGGCTCAAGTGCAAAAGCACTCCCTCAAAGCTCAAGGTTCTGAGCATAAATGATTAGAGAGTCAAGAAAAGAAAACAAAAATAAGCTTAACCGAGTATTCAAACCTCGGGTCATCTTCTCAAGGAACTGCGAGGAAGTATGTTCTTATTATTGGTTATAAAGGTTGTAATCGGGGTTTAGAAGGTGAGAAGCAAGTAATTTAAATGACGAGTGAATTAAATGGCAATTAAAAATAAATAATAACTGTAAAACAACTTTTGGCAAGATAAGGGAAATTAGAAGTCCAACTTAGTTATCCCTCTCAACAATAATGAAAGTTGTATCTTAATTCCACTTAGTTAACCTATGAAGCAAAGGTAAGTCAAGGGACTAATTAGTTTGACCTTCGAATCCTATTTATTTCCTAGGAAAAAGTTGGGATTATTGAAGTTCAGATCAATTAGCAAGATAACGATTATCAATTATGCTGAGTTCGATAATGTTGAGTCACGGATTTCTTAACCAAGACCAAAAGAGGAAAAAGTAAATTGCTGGAATAATAAAAGTGTCCTTAGATGGGAAGCAATGGCAACTTAAATCAAAGAGAACAATCATAAACTGAAAAATACCTTAAATATCATTAATTCAAATAGAAATCTGTAACATGGAATAATTCATAATTTAAATTATAATAATCAATTCAAATATTGGAATCAAATAAATAAAAGTAAAATTGAAATAAAAGAATATTAAAACCTGGATCCAGAGTTACTCCCAAAACAAGAAGAAGTCCTAAATCCTAAGAGATAGAGAGAATCTCTCTCTAAACTAAATCTAAATCATGAAAACTAGAAATTGGTGAGCTCCCTTTTGAATGGATGCATTCCTCCACTTTATAACCTCTAATCTATGCTTTCTGTACTTGGATCTGGGCCAAAAAGGGCTTCAGAAATTGCTGGGGGCGTATTATGTAAATTCTGATACGTGGCCTCTGTCACGCGTCCGCGTAGGTCACGCGGTCGCGTCATCTGGAGCTTTTCCTTTCCACGCGGTCACGTCAGTCACGCGTCCGTGTCGTAGGTGTTCTACTCAAGGCGCGCGGTCGCGTCTGTCATGCGGCCGCGTCGCTGCTTCTTTGCTTCTGGCACGCGATCGCGTCGTCCATGCAATCGCATGGATACCAGTTTCCTTAAAGCTCCGTTTTGCCTTCTCCTTCCATTTTTGTATATTTCCTTTTTTCATCCTTTAAGTCATTCAGCCTTAGGAAACCTGAAGCTACTCAACACACTAATCACGGCATCGAATGGAAATAAAGGTAATTAAAATAATTAATTTTTTTAAAGCTTAGGAAACATGTTTTTCACAATATGACATAATAAGGAAGGGAAAGTAAAACCATGCAATTAATGTGAATAAGTAGGTGAAGAGTTGAATAAATCACTCTAATTAAGCACAAAAGAACTCTTGAAATATGGGTTTATCAACCTCCCCACACTTAAACACTAGCATATCTTCATGCTAAATCCAAGGTAAATAATTAAGGTTAAAGTGATGGAATGTTATGAAATGCAACCTATGCTAAATGCATCTACCTAATGAGTCATGCAATTCTAATTCATCCACTCATATATAAAGCCTACATGTAGTCAAATTATTTCACATTTTCAAGGAGATATATATACATATATGGCTAACATTCAAATAATAAAGCATTTTTTGCAAATGAGATTAGAGGAAAACAACTTGCAAGACAATCAGAGATAAATGTTTAATGAGCTTTTGAACCCTCACTGGATTTTGTGTTTTCTCTCTAATCACTCAGTGTTTATTAGGTTAATCACTCTATTCTTCTTTTCATTCTTCCTTTCTATAACTTTGTTTTTCATCTAACCAATCAACAATTATACAACATAGTCATACCAAAACTCATGAGGTCTTTAATTAAGGTTGTAATGGGGTCAAGGCAAAGGGTAAGGATATATGTATAAGGCTAAGTGAGCTAATAAGTGAATCCTTAATTAGACTAAGATCTCACCTAAAATACATACTTAGTAAAACAATGCTTCTTTACCTATTCTCCCTATTTTCTCGCTTTTGATGTCACATGCTCATGTTTCAATTCTTGTTTTTATCCCATGTGCATTGCTTTTTATTTTGCATTGGGGAGTTCTTTTTGTATCCCCTTATTTACATGCTTGAAAACTAACTTTTTTTTTTTGAATACACATGGTAATTTTAATTAATTTGAATTTTCATGAGCCTACTTCCCAAAATTTTGAGTTGCTTTATTCTTTTTAATTTTTCTACCTTTTGTCTTTATCAACTATGTTCCCAATAAGTTTCCCACATTTTACTCTATTTATAATTTTCTATCTTAAGCTAACCAAGGATTCACTTGGGATTTTCTTTTGTTTTTCTGCTTCAGGCTAGTAATTTGGCTAAAATAGAATAAGGGGTTTTTTTTAAAAAAGCTCAAAGGGGGGTAACAAAGGTGATGTAAAAGGTAGGCTAATTTAGGATAAGTGAGCTAAAATCAAATGATGGCCTTAATCATTATTTTGAGATGTACCTATATTCGATAATCGGACATATAGACTAAAACAAAGTAAAGAACACCAGAATAAGAAAGAAGGTTGGAACACACAGAAATAAAAATTATGGTTTGAATGTAACCATACAGTTAAGCTCAAAACTCACAGGCTATGTGTTCTCTTGCTAAAAAATCATTTATCACTTATGTATGTCATGCAAGTTTAGTTAAAAATTCTCATTATTCTCTTAAAAAGTAATTTAGGGTAGCCTTTGAAGTTTTAATGTTTCTCCTTGATGAAATGTTGTCAGTTTAACTACATCATGTAATGCTATATATATACAAGGTTTTATGGATCTAAATCTATTATGTTCAAGTTCCAAGCTTACTCCTTTTTATATTTGTCAATTTAAACTAAGCTATAACTAAGCTGTCTTATGTAAAAAGGGTAAACTATACTAATTGATCCACTAATAAGTTAGAATTGCAAACTAAACTAAATAACTAAAATGAACTAAATAACTAAAATATGAACAAAAAATACAAAATGCAGAAAATAGAGTAAAATACACAAGTAGCAATGTATAAGTACTTAGAAAATAATAATAAAAGAAAAAGAGAAAAATACAGAAAAATATTCAAAATAAAAGAAAAAGTATGTAGTAGTTCACCAAAATAAACGCCAGAGATGGCGACCTCCCCACACTTAAAATGAAGCATCGGGAAGCCGGGTGTGAAGGAGTGTCATCACTGGTAGGGATGGTAGCTGGGGTCTCTGTGGCGGTGGTGGGCTGAGAGTCTGGCTGCTGTAGAGGGGGGACTGACTGGATCGGGATCTCCGGATCTGCAGCCTCAAGCTGATGTGGGGCCTCCTGCTGTGGTGTAGCGTGCTCTATGCCTGCCTACTGATGAGTCTCCGCCTGGGAAGGAGGCTCCTCCTCGTGCTCATCCTCCTCCTCCTCTGATGGCTCTGATGGTGTGCCGGGCTCGGAGGGGATGTCGGCGCCCTGTCTGATCATCAGCTTCAGATGGGAATAGCGTCGCCTGCTGCGGCGCTCCAATCTCTCATACTGGTGCCTGTTACGGCGCTCCATCTGATCAAGCTGGCGAAATAGACTGTGCACGAGGCGATAAACCGGCTCAGAGGCGGGTGGAGGTGCAGTGGTGGCAGCAAGGGCAGCTGGGGCAGTTGTGGATGAAGAGGGTCCAGCAGATAGAGGGGCTGTCTTATCAGTAGCAGTGACAGGTGGTGGTCTGTAGCCCAAAGCAAGGAAGTTCCTGCTGTGAGGGATGATCTTCCTGCAGTCCGCTGCTGGTGGTCACTCATCGGTATCCTCCCAAGGCACATCAGCCTGACGGCGTAGCCGTGTAACCAGATAAGGAAAGGGGAGGGTGCCTCGGACGTGGACCCTGGCCATATAATGCCGGATAAAACGAGGCAAGTACAGGTCCTTACCCTCCAGCACACATCAGAGGAGGGTGATCATGGCAGCCGGGATCTCAGTCTCATGAGTACTCGGCATCACATAGTTGCTCAAGATCTGATGCCATAGCCGAGCCTCATCATTCAAGTACACTCTCTTGATCCCTCTAGGCATAGTGGTGTCCTGACCCATCTCCCAAGGAACAGCAGGGTCGAGAGCTATCCGTGCCTTCACAGCATCCCAATCAAACCGCATCTGGCCCATGTCCTCCTCAGCCTGTGCATAACCATCTGGCTGATCGGACTTGGCTGGGAGCTGGAGAACGGTCTCTATGGCCTCCTCAGTCACCAGAATTTGCTTTCCCCTCAGGTTCACTACATCGAGGGTAGTAAGGTAGTAGTTGCAATAGAATTCCCGTACCCAAGATGCATTGACCTCTGTTAGTGGTCTCTCCAGAAAAAACCAGCCCCTTTGCTTGATTTGCTCAGTGGTGTATTACTGGAGGGCTTCTGGAATCTTCAAGGTACGTTCCAGGTATAGATTTCTGGAGTTTGCAAAAGTCGGGTAATTCAGCTCACAGTACCGGTTTGCAAATTTTATAGGATCTGTCGAAGGGAGCAGCTGGTCAGCTTTTTCCTGCTATGTGAAGTTCTTCTCCCGCTATGAGGAATCGTGCATTAGAGCAATGATGGACTGGGAGGAATCTCCTCGCTTGCGCTTGCCCGTAGCCTTGCCTTTGCCTTTCTTTTGTGAGGCAGACATCCTGAAAAATAGAAAACCAGGAAATGGATAAAATAGGAAAGCAAATAGGAAATTTAAACAAAGGAAACTCAAAGCGGTAAGGGAGAAATAGAATAAGGAAAATGAGTAATTGAAATGTGATTGAATTAATGTTAAATGGAAAGAAAAAAAATTAATATGCCATAGTGAGAAAGTTAGAGGAAGTGAAAGTGATCAGAAAAGAGATCAAGAGGGTTAGTATGGTAAAAAGAAATTAGTAAATTAAAATTAGTGAGTTAGGAAAGTAAGTGTCATAGAAAAAATTCCATATAACAAGGATTCACAGGTAAGAATAGAAGTACTCATAATCGAATAAAGAAAACAGGGTGATGCTTATTCGAATAGAAATAAAGAAATCAGAAATTGGAATCAGTGAATCACAAATGCAGGTTATGAACCAGGAAATCAAAGAGGATAAGAAAGTGGCCCTAGCATTCATGAAATGGTTTGGGGGAAGCAGAGTAAAACAGAGTTGCCAAACCAAAACAAGAATGAAAACAATTTTCAAAAAATTTGCGCAGCATTCCGGCTAAAATTGGATTGTCCTGGAAAATAAACAGCAATCATATCAGTTCATATGAATTAAAAGAAATCAAGCTGCATGTACAGAGATATAAAATAAACATAAAAACTCAACGTAAACAGCAGCAACATACAAGAAAGCAGCATATGAATCATGATTATAGCAGCAACAGATTTGCACATAGGATAAAACAGAAGTAAGAACAGTGCAAGGAAACAGACCTAGATCCACTAACCACAGCCTAAGCTACCTAACAACCTAAAAATCCACTACAACATGCAAGTCTAGCTATCCTAATCATGAACATAAACGGAAAAAAAATACAGAAAAGTGACGAACGGATAAAAAGGGTTGCGTGTTGCAGAACCTGGTAAGCGGAAGGGGTGGAACAGGGAAGAAGGTGGCTGCGGCGGCGTCCGGCGCGGTGGTGGTGCACGGCGTCGCGGTGGCGGCTGAGGGGGCAGTGGCGGAGGGAGGTATTAGGGTTAGTGAGAGAGGAAGAGGATAGGGGAAGGGAGGGCGGTGGTTGTTGCTGGCTGAAGGGGGTGGGTGGCGGAGAGGGGGCGCGGCTGGATGGCCGGCGGTGGCTGGGCGGTGCTCGCGGAGGTGGCTGTGGTGGAAAGGGGAGGAGAGAGGAAGAAGGAAGAAGAGAGAAGGGGAGGGGATGGTACGACGGCGGCGGCGTCGGGGTAGTGGCGTGGTGGCTGGCCGGCGGTGGCTGGGGGAAGAAGAACAGAGAAGGAGAAAAGGGTTGGGGTGAAGGGGGGCTGCGCGACTGATAGGGTTCGCGTGGCTGGGGGGTTATATTTTTGAATCCACGCGACTGCGTGGGGCACGCGGTCACGTGGTTCGGGTGAAAATGGGGGAGACGCGATCGCGTGGGGCGCGCGATCGCATGAGAGGGGGAAAAGAGGGGTGACGCGATCGCGTGGGTCGCGCGATCGCGTCGCTGGAATTCGTGCTAAACGCACGACTCCAGCGCCGTTTCAGCACAACTCTCTGTCTCCTTTTGGGGTGATATGCAATCCATGCGACGCGATCGCGTCGCTCACACGGTCGCGTGGGATTGGTATTGGGTAAATGACGCGATCGCATGGGGCATGCGATCGCGTGGGCCAATTTGTGCGAAACGCACAAGAGCCGCACGATTCCAGCCCAACTTTCTGTTCGTTGGATCCTTACGCCGATATATATATCACGCGGCCGCGTGGGTCACGCGGTCACATGGGTGGTGTTTTTCGGGATATGACGCGATCGCATGGGGCATGCGATCGCGTCGTGCAACCCTTTTTTTTTTTAACTGAAAAATGCAGGATGCAGTGATTAACATGAATGCTATGCATGATTCCAGGTTAATGTTAAAATAAAAAAAAGGGTAAATTGAAAACAATAAACAAGAAATAGATTGAGAAAGAAGCGACCATACCATGGTAGGTTGTCTCCCACCTAGCACTTTTAGTTAAAGTCCTTAAGTTGGACATTGGAAGAGTATCCTGTTATGCTGGCTTATGTTTAAATTCGTCCAAAAATTTCCACCAGTGCTTGGAATGCCAATAGCCTCCGGGGTCTCAAACTAGGCATGTAAAGCTTCTGAGCAGCTTCAAACAGATATTCAGCCTCCCAGGATGATGAATGTCAGAATATAATCCATGATCCCAAGCTGTGTTTTTAGATCCGCCTCCGTTTTGATTTGTAAGTTTCTATTCGGGCGGGTTAAAAAGTAGAATCTCACCGTGGTGACCAAACGTTCTCCGTGATCCATGTAATTGAGCATGATACCAATCCGTGTACTTCGAGGTAAAGCGTGGAACCTTATTGAACCTGGTGCACCAGTTCTGAGTACGAGCCAATTCCCTCTTACTCTTAAAGCCGCAGAGCTCTAAGTTGGCCATCTGTTTCAAGCAAACCATATTCAAGTGAATAAGTAAAATTATAAGTTAAGGATTGTACCCACTTAAAGCTTGTATTAGGTGGTAATGGCCTTGGGATAGGTATTTTTGGTGGTTCTGCAAGTTCCGTTTCCTTGTGCTCTTCTGTGAATTCTTCCACTTCCTTGCAAAGATCTTCAATTGTATCTGTATCCTGGTCAAAGTCTTCTATGTCTTCCTCATCACTCGAGTCATAGATTGGAGGTTGAGAGAAATCTACCTCTGCATCATCTTCATATTCACTTGGAGAAAATTCTTCGATCTCAGAGAATTCACTTGCGGACGCAAGTTCATCACTAGGAGAACTAGACTTGTGACTATCATCATCAAGGAAATTTGCTTCTTGGATTATTCCGTCTGATTCTTCGTAAACGACTTGCCTTGGAGATTGTACGGTATCCTCCTTAGCATCAACTGTAGCATCTTGGACGGAGTTTTCCTCAATTCTGGATTTCCAAGGAAGTTCAGCATCTCCTAGATCTTCAACCAACTCTTCTTCTTGAACAATGACAGCTTCTTCCACTTGTTCTAGTACGAATTCATTCTCTGTCTTGTCTATTGGAGTCTCTAGTATTTCTTTCATGCTACGCTCTTCATCGGGCTGTCCACATGGAGCTGTGGTTGATCCTTGTATATTTGAGCGCCTAGTGGCCCATTGAATTAGTGCTTGCTCCAGTTGTTGAATGGTTGTTTGAAATTTAATTACTGTTTCTTTTAGGCGATCCTCTGCTTCGCGGTTTGCCGGACATGGACATGATACAAAGGAAAGTGGTGATGATTGGGAACGATTGGATTGGTATTGGGGTAAGGAAGGATCATATGATGGCGAATGGTGAAGAAAAGCTTGTGAGTGTGGTAGTTCGAGGTTATGTTGAAAGAATGGTTCATATGCACAGGGTGGGGCTTGTTGGTAGTTACAAGGTTGTCCACCATGTCTTTCAGCTGGGTATGCACGGTAGAATGGTCTTTGTCCAGGATATCTCGGAGGGTGTTGCTGCCAAAAGGGTTGATTAGATCCTCTTGGTTCCATCCATCCTTGATTGGTCTGACCTTGATGCACATTCCTGCTGTAACTTCTATTTCCTTTAACAATATTAGAACCAAACTCAAAGCGAGAGGGGTGAGAGTTCATAGTAGCAAATAAAGATAAAAAGGAAAAACTAAAATAAATAAACAAGCAAAAGAAAAATATTTACAATAACCAATAATAAGGCACACGTTAGCAGTTCCCCGACAACGGCGCCATTTTGACGATCGTGATTTCTGCCAGTAAAGAATGTCATAAAAACAGTCGCGTTGTAGATATAGTCTCTAAACCGACAAAAATCCCTTTCGTACAAACGTTTTGGGTGTCACAAGTAACAAGCCCCTTAAAAATTGTTAACCGAGTATTCAAACCTCGGGTTGTCTTCTAAAGGAACTGCGAGGAAGTATGTTCTTATTATTGGTTATAAAGGTTGTAATCGGGGTTTAGAAGGTGAGAAGCAAGTAATTTAAATGACGAGTGAATTAAATGGCAATTAAAAATAAATAATAACTGTAAAACAACTTTTGGCAAGATAAGGGAAATTAGAAGTCCAACTTAGTTATCCCTCTCAACAATAATGAAAGTTGTATCTTAATTCCACTTAGTTAACCTATGAAGCAAAGGTAAGTCAAGGGACTAATTAGTTTGACCTTCGAATCCTATTTATTTCCTAGGAAAAAGTTGGGATTATTGAAGTTTAGATCAATTAGCAAGATAACGATTATCAATTATGCTGAGTTCGATAATGTTGAGTCACGGATTTCTTAACCAAGACCAAAAGAGGAAAAAGTAAATTGCTGGAATAATAAAAGTGTCCTTAGATGGGAAGCAATGGCAACTTAAATCAAAGAGAACAATCATAAACTGAAAAATACCTTAAATATCATTAATTCAAATAGAAATCTGTAACATGGAATAATTCATAATTTAAATTATAATAATCAATTCAAATATTGGAATCAAATAAATAAAAGTAAAATTGAAATAAAAGAATATTAAAACCTGGATCCAGAGTTACTCCCAAAACAAGAAGAAGTCCTAAATCCTAAGAGATAGAGAGAATCTCTCTCTAAACTAAATCTAAATCATGAAAACTAGAAATTGGTGAGCTCCCTTTTGAATGGATGCATTCCTCCACTTTATAACCTCTAATCTATGCTTTCTGTACTTGGATCTGGGCCAAAAAGAGCTTCAGAAATTGCTGGGGGCGTATTCTGTAAATTCTGATACGTGGCCTCTGTCACGCGTCCGTGTGGGTCACGCGGTCACGTCATCTGGAGCTTTTCCTTTTCACGCGGTCGCGTCAGTCACGCGTCCGCGTCGTGGGTGTTCTACTCAAGGCGCGCGGTCGCGTCAGTCATGCGGCCATGTCGCTGCTTCTTTGCTTCTGGCACGAGATCGCGTCGTCCATGTGATTGCGTGGATACCAGTTTCCTTAAAGCTCCGTTTTGCCTTCTCCTTCCATTTTTGTATGTTTCCTTTTTTCATCCTTTAAGTCATTCAGCCTTAGGAAACCTGAAGCTACTCAACACACTAATCACGGCATCGAATGGAAATAAAGGTAATTAAAATAATTAATTTTTTTAAAGCTTAGGAAACATGTTTTTCACAATATGACATAATAAGGAAGGGAAAGTAAAACCATGCAATTAATGTGAATAAGTAGGTGAAGAGTTGAATAAATCACTCTAATTAAGCACAAAAGAACTCATGAAATATGGGTTTATCAAGCAAGTAAGCCCATAGGGGTGTTTCAACACCTAGCATCTTGAACCAACTGGGGCAGGAATGCTGGCTGAAAGCTTACTCTAAAAAGCTGCCTTACCACATAGCATTAAGCCTCAGCCAAAAAAAAAATCCCAAGCAATAACAAGTCTCATTTTTTTTATAATTCAAATAAGGATCCAAAGGAATGTTAATGTCTCAGCCCCAGAATAAAAATCCCTAAGATACCATGCATAAAACCCCATTTACCAGTATTCAATGTCTTCTAATAATTTTCCAAAGGCTTATACACTTCTCAGCCCCAGAATAAAAATCCCTAAGATACCATGCATAAATCCCTAAGGATCCAAAGGCTTATACACTTCTCTGCTTCTAGTAATTTTCCTTATGTTTTACTGCTTGCTTGGGGACAAGCAAGATTTAAGTTTGGTGTTGTGATGACGAGTCATATTATCCTAGTTTTTCTAGTCTTTTTCCTTTGATTTTTATAAGTTTTATACACTTTCTTGAGATACAAGTAAGCCATTTGGGTAGAAATTCATATGTATTTAGATTCAATCAACTGTGAGTAAATTGATGCATTTTCATGAGATTTTGTGCCATAATTGCTTGTATGTCAAGAATGATAATAAGTCTTATGATTTTAGCAAAGCTTTGATGTATTTGTTGATTGATGACAGGTGATCAAAAGGCTTGGAGGAAAGTTGAAGAAAGGGGATGGCAGAAGACAGCAAAACCACCCTGAGAAGAGTTCAAAATTTTACCCTGGAGAAGCCCAAGTTTGCGCCCAAGTTTGCGCCCAAGTTTGCCGCAAACTTGGAGGCAAACTTGGTGCAACAACTAACCTTAGAGAAGCCCAAGTTTGCGACCAAGTTTGCCTCAAACTTGGAGGCAAACATTGGTGACATGTATGCACCCAGGGGAGGCCAAGTTTGCGTCCAAGTTTGCCTCAAACTTGGAGGCAAACGTTGGCATATAACTTGTAACCCAGGGGAAGCCAAGTTTGCGTCCAAGTTTTCCTCAAACTTGGAGGCAAACGTTGGCATATAACACGTCCCAGGGGAAGCCAAGTTTGCGTCCAAGTTTGCCTCAAACATGGAGACAAACTGATGACAAGTCATCTTAGCCTAGTTTCACTAGTCTTTTTCCTTTGTTTTTATTTGGTTTTATGCACTTTCTTAAGCCACAAGTAAGCTAATTGGATTGAATTTCATTTTTCCTTTGATTCAATCAACCATGGATGAATTGATGCATTTTCATGAGTTTTTGTGCCATAATTGCTTGTGTGACAAGAAGAAGGATAACTCTCATGATTATGGCATAGCTTTGATACAATTGTTGATTGATGACAGGAGTAATAAAGCTTGGAAGAAGGTTGCAAGAATGGGCTTGAAAAGAGGAGTTCACGTTTGAGCTGACGTTTGCCTCAAACGTCAACTCAAACGTGAGTAGCAGATGAAGAATACCTTGGAGAAGAGCCAACGCTTGAGCCAACGTTTGACCTCAAACGTTGAGGCAAACATTGGCTGAAGAAGAAGCTCCTAGAAGGTAACGTTTGCGCCAACGTTTGCCTCAAATGTGAGGTCACACGTTGGCGCCTAAAAGGAAGAAAAATGGCACTCCTGGAAGGGTAACGTTTGCGCCAACGTTTGCCTCAAACGTGAGGTCAAACGTTGGCGCCTAAAAGAGGAGAGTTGGAGCTTCTGGGCAGCGACGTTTAAGCCAACGTTTGCCTCAAACGTGAGGTCAAACGTTGGCTACATTTTGGCAAGAAAGAGCATGGAAGAGCACCCCTGATTGATGAGTTAGATGAGCCACGTTTGCGCCAACGTTTGCCTCAAACGTTGGGCCAAACGTTGGCCAAAAAGAGAGCCTGGGGTGATCCACGTTTGAGCTCACGTTTGACCTCAAACGTTGAGCCAAACGTGGAGGACAGCAAATGGACTTGGCTGCATAATTTGACACAAGTGACGTTTGAGTCAACGTTTGCCTCAAACGTTGGCTCAAACGTGAATGGTTCATGGCCCAGTTCACTAATGGATTTCTTCCCAACACCAAGAGCAATCAACGGAGGCTACTATCAACCCAATTCCATCAAGACTAAAGGCCCAATTCAAGGCTTAATGATCATTTGAAGAAAGTGTATAAATAGCTTAGGATTTGAAGTTTCAAGGGAGCTTCCTTTTTAGAATTTTCAATACTTGCAGTAGAGAGCTCACCTTAGTAGTTGCTTTTAGAATTTGAGAGTTCCTGGGAAGGAGAATTGAATTCTCTTCCTCTGGGTTGTTTTCGTTTTCTTTTCTACACACTTTGTCTGAGTCTTGAGTGTTGAGAATTGAAGGAATTCTGTTTCAATCTCACCTTGAGATCTCTCTGTTTTGATTTACTGCATCATTGAGAATTTGCGATTTCACTTCTTTTCTTCTACTGCTGGATCTTTACTTTTCTTGCAATTGAATTCTCAATTTGGATCTAGGAAGGTATTGAGATCTAGACTTGGTTATCTAGTCTCTTGGGTCTTGAGATCTGGAGTTTTCATTTTAATTTCTTTGTTGAACGCTTCTTCAAGCAATTTACGTTTCCAGTTGAGATCCGTTTCATTTTAATTCCTCTTTTACTTATCTACTTATTGAGATTTACTTTTCTCTGTTTAATTTCTGCAAATCCAATTCCCAATTCCCTTTACAATTCAAGCCATTTACATTTCTTGCACTTTAAGATTCTGCAATTTACATTTCTTGCGATCTAAGTTTCTGCAATTTATATTACTTGCACTTTAAGATTCAGCTTATTTACTTTCTTTGCTCTTTAATTTTCTGCAATCTACCCCTCTCCCTTTATTTTCCATGCAATTTAAATTCTGGTAATCACAAATCACTCAATCAACTCTTGATTTGCTTGACTAAATCAACCACTAAACTAAAATTGCTCAATCCTTCAATCCCTGTGGGATCGACCTCACTCACGTGAGTTATTATTACTTGATGCGACCCGGTGCACTTGCCGGTGAGTTTTGTGTCGGATCGTTTTCCACACATCATGTTTTTGGCACTGTTGCCGGGGATTGAATAGATTGACAATGATTAAGTGAGGTGGTAGTTTAGATCAAGCACTTTTTCTTTCCTGTTTCTCTAATTTTTGACTGACACACTAACTGTTTGAAATTTTGCTTAAACTAAACTTCATTCTAGCAATAGATTGAAGTGTTACTGGTGGTGTTTCTTTTGTTTTGTTTGTATGTCAGGTACAGGGAGATCCATTCCTGTTTTATCTGAAACTGACCAGAGAACTCTTAGAAGGTTAAGAAGAGCTGAAAGAGGGAAAAATATTGTTGGAGAGGAAGAATCTGAGGAAGAATATCACGAGATGGAAGGAGATCCATCTAATCCAAGAGGAGGGGTTAACAATAACCCACAGCAGAGGAGAGTACTGGCCTCCTATACCTTTGGAAACGCTATACATTGTGGGAGCAGCATTCTCACCCCTAATGTCAATGCAAATAACTTTGAGCTGAAGCCACAACTCATCACATTGGTCTAAAACAACTGCTCATTTGGGGAGGACCATTGGAGGATCCAAATCAACATCTATCCACCTTCTTAAGGATTTGTGACACTGTCAAATCCAATGGCGTGAATCCTGAAACCTACAAGCTTCTGCTGTTCCCGTTCTCATTAAGGGACAAGGCCGCACAATGGCTTGAAACTTTTCCCCAAGGAAGTATCACTAGTTGGGATGACTTGGTGACCAAATTTCTAGCCAAACTTTATCCACCTGAAAGAGTCATCAGGCTGAAAACTGAGGTGCAGACATTTACACAATTAGATGCCGAATCCTTGTATGAAGCATGGGAGAGATACAAAGCCTTAATCAGAAAGTGTCCTCCAGAGATGTTCAATGAATGGGACGTGCTGCAAAATTTCTATGAAGGTCTGACATTGAAATCTCAAGAAGCATTAGATCATTCTGCTGGAGGTTCACTACAACTAATGAAAACTGCTGAGGAAGCCCAGAATCTTGTGGACATGGTGGCCAACAATCAATATTTCTTTGCTCATCAAAGAAACCGCCAACCATCACAAAGGAGAGGAGTAATGGAGTTAGAAGGAGTAGACTCAATCTTGGCTCAAAACAAGATGATGCAGCAGCAAATACAACAACAATTTGAGCAAATGGCCAAGTGGATTGATAGCCTCCAGGTTGCAGCAGTTAACACAAGCCAACCATCATCCACATGGGTGCAAAATGAAGAAACTCAAGAGGAGCAGCAGCAAGAACAAGTCCAGTACATGCACAACCAAAATTCTGGACAGAATGAAGTGTATGGTGACACATACAATCCATCCTGGAAGAACCACCCAAACCTCAGATGGGGAGATAATCACAACCAGAACCAACAACCATGGCAGAGGAACTCAAACCAAAACACTTCCAGAAACAACCAAAACCACAACCAGCAGCAAACTAACCAAAACCCTTACAAAAAACCTCAAAACAACTACCCCAATCCCAACCATTACCAATCCAATAACCAACCCACCAATCAAAATGTCCACCATCCACCACCCACATCTCACAACCCACCACAAGCATCATCTGAATCTCAAAGACTCACTAACTTGGAAACCTTGATAGACAAAATGTGGAAACACCAAGAAATGACAACCAAGAACCATGAAGCTTCCATAAAGAACCTAGAGAGACAGATTGGGCGAATCTCCAAGCAGATTTCTGTTGAGAGATGATGGATATTTTTGTGGAAAAACGAATTTCTCCAAAACACCCAAAACTAACCGGCAAATGCACCGGGTCGCATCAAGTAATAAAACTCACGTGAGTGAGGTCGATCCCACAGGGATTGATGGATCAAGCAACTTTAGTGGGTGATTAGTTTAGTCAAGCTAACATTTAAGTGAGATTGGGTGAAACTTAAAGCAATAGAATATAAATGACAAGGAATTATAAAGTGCAGAAAGTAAATTGCATTGAAACTTAAAGAGCAAGAAAGTAAAAGAGCTGAAACTTAAATTGCAAGAAAAGTAAATTGCATGAAAAGTAAAGGGGGTTGGGTGTTGGAAATTAAAGAAAGCAATGGATCCAAGGCAAGAAATGTAAATTCAGATTTGCAGCAAGCTCAAAGTTAAAGTGTAGAATGTAAATATGCAGGAAATGTAAATTGGAAGCAATGCAGTAGAAAGTAAAAATTGCAGAGAAGGAAATTGTAGCAGTAAAGTAAATCAGCAAGAAAATTTAAATCAATTGTGAAATCTAGAAAGACAAGTGAAGATCTCAGGGGCTCAATGAGACTAGAAAACAAGTCTAGATCTCAAGTCCTTCCTTGATCCAATAAAGAACAATTTGCAGAAGAAATAGAGATGAAAGCAGTAAACAGAGTGTTGATTCAAATCCTTAATTCACTGAAATTTTGTAGAAGAAGAAAATAGAGAGAATTCTCAAGGTGAGATTGAAACAGAATTTCTTCAATTCTCAACCCAAGATTCAAAACAAAAAGGAAAACTAAAGAGAGAGAGTTCTGTATTCCTAATGCTCCCTAGTGGAGCTCGCCTCCCCTAATAAAATGAAACAAATGCCTATTTATAGGCATTTTTACAAAATGAAAATGAAATTCAAAACAAATTACAATTAAAATGAAATTTCTATTCTAACTATCTCTTGTGCCTTTGAGTGGTGTCAATTGGGCCCTTGCTCTTGGTGGAATTGGGTTGACAAAAGCCTCTGTTGATTGCTCTTGGAGTTGGAGAGAAACCCATTGTGAACCGGGCCATGAATCATAAAAGTTTGAGTAAAAGTTTGAGTAAAAGTTTGAGGCAAACTTTTACTCAAACTTTTTATACCAGCTGCCCTTATTTGCTGCTACCAACGTTTGGGCTAAAGTTTGAGGTCAAACTTTTAGCCAAATGTTGGGCCTTCTTGCATACATGTTGGGGTACTACTTTGTCTGCTTGTCAACGTTTCAAATTTCATGCACACTATAGACTATTATATATGGTTAGAAAGCTCTGAATGTTAGCTTTCTAACCCAATTGGATTCACCTCAATTGGACATCTACAACTCAAGTTATGCTCATTTGAAGAGGACAAGGTCGCTGGCCTTGGTGTGCAGCGTTTGAGGTAAAGTTTGCCTCAAACGTGGTCGAAAACGCCAGTTCTGGAGGCTCAAACGCATTGTTCACCCCATACTATTATACATTGTTGGAAAGCCCTGAATGTCTGCTTTCCAATTCCTTTGGAAGCACATCATTTGGAGCTCTACAGCTCGAGTTATACTCCGTCGAAGGTGCAGAGGTCAGTTGGCCTCACTGTAGGTTGCCACCATGTTCATTTATGCTCATTGCGGGGCAGTTTTCTCCCTCAATTTTAGTGTCCACCATGCAGTGCCATATATTCTTGGAAAGCTCTCGATTCCTACTTTCCATTGCTTTTTGAATCACCTCATTTAGAGCTCTGTAGCTCAAGTTATTCTTGTTGGAAGTATACCCCTTGTATGCCTTGTGGCGCCAACGTTTGCCAAAAAGCTTGAGGCAAACGTTGGGGCAAGCTTTTTCTCCCTTGGGTGTTGGTGTGGCGCCAACGTTTGCCAAAAAGTTTGAGGCAAACGTTGGCGCAAGCTTTTCTCCATCCAGGGTGTTTTCAAGCTCCTCCAAAAGTTTGAGCTAAAGTTTGAGGCAAACTTTAGCTCAAGCTTTTTGTCCTCTCTTGCTCTTTGTTTTGAGCCACGCTTTTCTTCCTTTGGGCCAAGCTTCTCTTCCTTGATTTGGTCATGGGTCACGCTTTTAGAAGTGTGGCCTAAGCCTCCAAAGTGTGCTCCAACTTCAAAGTATGCCCAAAATTCCTCTTTTCTTCTTTTTAGCTTATTTTGTGCTCTTTTTGCGTCTTTTTCTTCTTATTTCCTACAAAGTTTATCAAATCAAAAGATCAAAGAAATATACCATTTAAGCACCAAAGAATGCAATATTTAAGCACTAATCATAAATTTCTTGTATGAAAAAGCATAGAAAAACATGACATGGTGACATGTCATCACAACACCAAACTTAAACCTTGCTTGTCCCCAAGCAAGAAAAGAATCATGCAATAGAGATTGACAATCCAAGGTAAGAAGAATAGCAACTCAATGTTCATGGTAAGCTAGTTTTCTAAGCATGCTACAATCACAAAAGAAATGTAAATGATTGATGCTTCCATCTAGCTCAATTTATGAAGTCTTTGTCTTATATTTCTTCCTTGAAACAAGCTTTTGATTTTTTTTTTTTAGCTTATCCTTATGGGTGCTTTGCCCCATGAGTTGATAACAAAGCTACGACTTCTAAATGCTTTGTTTTCAAGTATTACCACTTGATACATAAGCACCACAAGCATTTGATTAGAGGACTTCATTAAGCTCATTTATTTCTTTTCTTTTCTTGACTCTCTAATCATTGATGCTCAGAGCCTTGAGCTTTGAGGGAGTGCTTTTGCACTTTGAGCCTAACCTTGACTTCTAAGTGTTTTGTTTTCAAGTATTTGGCTTGATACATAAACACCACAAGCACTTAACAAATAAATTGCCATTGGTACTTAGAGCCTTCAGCTTTCTCATTCTTTCCCTTTTTCTTTTCTTGCTTTAATTGTATTTGCTTTCAAGGTTTTCATGATTTTAAAAGATTTCACAAAACGTGCTAGATGAAAACTTCAATTAAATAAAATCTAATGCAATTAAGCAACAATTAATCATACTAGCTTTCCAATACTTGTATGCACATGCTAAATTCTTCTTTAGTTCCTTGTTTGTTTATGATCATGATACTTTATTGCTTTTGAATTCACAAAACTCAAGTTGGTAATCATAATGGCACAGCACCATGTTGCAATTTAGAAATCAAACTATGCCTTTTCATACACACATGCATGCAGAGAAGGTAAAGACAATCATGCAGTTTATAGTGCTTGAAACAAATGAGAGGAAAAGGAACTTTACAACCTTGTAGTTCATCTTCTCTATTGTTGTCATTTTCCTCCCATTCTCCTCCTTCCCATACCAAACTCAGAATGCTTGCTCATCCTCAAGCAACTATTAGAACCGTGGCTATGGGGCTAAGATGGATCATGAATGTCTTACACAAGGAATGTTAGTAGTACATGTGTTTCAAGCAAGCAAAATTAAAGATAATAATCAAGGCACAAGAGACAGAGACATTGTGATTGCAAACTTAAGAAGGTGAGCATAATACTTTGCATAAAGAATATGTGGCACACCAAACTTAGTGTGACACTTTCACTTGGAATTAATGCAAGTATCTTGTAAGAATTGGAACCAAATTTTGTTGCATAGCAACACCAAACTTAGAATGCAACCATATGTCAATTTATTTGAACTAAAGCTAAACAAAAGAAACTGTTATATGTTAAATACAATCACCAAATGAAGAGTCTGTTATGAATAAGGATGTCTTGGTGATGTATTAACAAAAACAGTTAATGAAGAAAAGCATTAAAAACAAGTAAATAAATGAAACAAAGAGAAAACAAAAATTATCCAACTAAGAAGAAAAATAACACTGTAAAAGGCAATATGATTATGCAGACAAGTGATGTTGCTGGATTCATTGCATAGAAAATTAAGTGGCACACCAAACTTAGAATCTTAGCGTGACACTTCATGTAGAATTGATGCAATCATCCAAACGGGATTGAAAATAATTTGTTGCAAGGCAACACCAAACTTAGAATGTGATCATATGCCAATTTATTGAAATTTAAACAAAGCAAGGAGAAGAAATGTACCTACTGTCTACCTGTTCTTTACTTTCTTCCTCTTCTTCCAGTTTGTTAAGAGGAATGACCTCAAGGGAGGAGAAGATTCAGCTATTACCCCCTGTCTTGGTCTCTCCTCAGCAAGCTTTCTTGTGAAATTGGCTTGATTGATCTTGCTTGCTGGATCAGGGGGAGGATTGTTTGCAGTTGACCTTCTCATGAATGTTGTCCTTGGTATCTTAGTCACAATCCTCTTCTTGGTGCTTTTGTTAATTGCCTTCACTTCCTTGAATTTACGACTTGGTTGCTGTGTGATTGTTGGAGTTTTGTCTTCATCAAGAGTCTCTTGCAATGGTGGTTCTGTGGATTCTTCCTTCATGTACTTCTCTGCTTCACTTGAGTTTGGAATTCTTTGGTTTTCTTTCTCACTTTCTTGCTCTTTCACTTCCTCCCTTGCACCCAACATTTGACTTAATAGCTTTTTCATTGAGGAGGTTTGTTGATCTTCCCAAGCTTTCTTCATCTTCTCTTCATACCTTTCAATCATGGATTCAAGTGTTGAGGCGTTTTGGTCCAGGGAGGTTTGTGAGAGTTGTGAGTTGCCATGTGCTCTTGTCATCTCAAGTGCAGTTTCAGGTTCAACCACCTCATTCTTCATTGAAAGTTCACTTGATGCAGTGGCCTCCTTATCTTGCTCTTCCACTTTCTCCTTCATATCCATCAATTGGCCTTCATTTTTCTTGCTCAGTGGTTCTAAGCTCCTCCTTATTTTCTCTAAATCTTCATTCATATTTTTGGAGAGAGCTTCTTGCCTTTTCCAGGATATTTGTGCTTCTCTTTCATATTTTTCAAACATGATCTCAAGCTTTGAGAGGCCTTGGTTCATTGAAATTTGTGTGGGTGGTGAGCTTTGGCAAGAATTTTGTGTGGAGCCAAAGTCCAGTGATGAAAAATTTTCAGATGAAAAACTGGAAGGTGAGGTTGGACAATTTTGCATAAGTGAATTGGAGGTACGTTCAAGTGATGATGGCTCTTGATAAGTGAAATATGGGTTCTCAAATGTTTTCTGGTTTTGCTCCCCCCAGCCACCATTAGAATCATGACTTGCATCATTTTGTGATGGAGGGAAATATCCCATATAATTTTCTTTCTCATCTTGTGCTTCTGAAGCATAGCTCCATAAATTGGAATGCCCAGAATTTGAAGTTTCTTGGTTATATTCCCAACCACTATTAGAGATTGGTGATGGTGGGTGATATCCCATAAAATTTTGTTTGACCAAATGATGAGTTGAACTCCATTTGTATTTTGCAAACATCAATGAAAATTGAAATTACTCATATCAGAGATGAGAATTTCTTAGTGAGGCAAAAACTCAAACACCTTGGTTTCAATCTAAAACAGAAAAGAAAAATAAAGAAAATGCTTGATCTAGACTTCTCACCCACTTAATCATTGTTGATCTAAATCAATCCCCGGCAACGGCGCCAAAAACTTGATGGATATTTTTGTGGAAAAACGAATTTCTCCAAAACACCCAAAACTAACCGGCAAGTGCACCGGGTCGCATCAAGTAATAAAACTCACGTGAGTGAGGTCGATCCCACAGGGATTGATGGATCAAGCAACTTTAGTGGGTGATTAGTTTAGTCAAGCTAACATTTAAGTGAGATTGGGTGAAACTTAAAGCAACAGAATGTAAATGACAAGGAATTATAAAGTGCAGAAAGTAAATTGCATTGAAACTTAAAGAGCAAGAAAGTAAAAGAGCTGAAACTTAAATTGCAAGAAAAGTAAATTGCATGAAAAGTAAAGGGGGGCTGGGTGTTGGAAATTAAAGAAAGCAATGGATCCAAGGCAAGAAATGTAAATTCAGATTTGCAGCAAGCTCAAAGTTAAAGTGTAGAATGTAAATATGCAGGAAATGTAAATTGGAAGCAATGCAGTAGAAAGTAAAAATTGCAGAGAAGGAAATTGTAGTAGTAAAGTAAATCAGCAAGAAAATTTAAATCAATTGTGAAATCTAGAAAGACAAGTGAATGTCTACGTTGCAAATTTCATGCCCACTATAGACTATTATATATGTTTAGAAAGCTCTGAATGTCAGCTTTCTAACCCAATTGGAATCACCTCAATTGGACATCTACAACTCAAGTTATGCTCATTTGAAGAGGACAAGGTCGCTGGCCTTGGTGTGCAGCGTTTGAGGTAAAGTTTGCCTCAAACGTGGTCGAAAACGCCAGTTCTGGAGGCTCAAACGCATTGTTCACCCCATACTATTATACATTGTTGGAAAGCCCTGAATGTCTGCTTTCCAATTCTTTTGGAAGCACATCATTTGGAGCTCTACAGCTCGAGTTATACTCCGTCGAAGGTGTAGAGGTCAGTTGGCCTCACTGTAGGTTGCCACCATGTTCATTTATGCTCATTGCGGGGCAGTTTTCTCCCTCAATTTTAGTGTCCACCATGCAGTGCCATATATGCTTGGAAAGCTCTTGATTCCTTCTTTCCGTTGCTTTTTGAATCACCTCATTTGGAGCTCTGTAGCTCAAGTTATTCTTGTTGGAAGTATACCCCTTGTATGCCTTGTGGCGCCAACGTTTGCCAAAAAGCTTGAGGCAAACGTTGGCGCAAGCTTTTTCTCCCCTGGGTGTTGGTGTGGCGCCAACGTTTGCCAAAAAGTTTGAGGCAAATGTTGGCGCAAGCTTTTCTCCATCCAGGGTGTTTTCAAGCTCCTCCAAAAGTTTGAGCTAAAGTTTGAGGCAAACTTTAGCTCAAGCTTTTTGTCCTCTCTTGCTCTTTGTTTTGAGCCACGCTTTTCTTCCTTTGGGCCACGCTTCTCTTCCTTGATTTGGTCATGGGTCACGCTTTTAGAAGTGTGGCCTAAGCCTCCAAAGTGTGCTCCAACTTCAAAGTGTGCCCAAAATTCCTCTTTTCTTCTTTTTAGCTTATTTTGTGCTCTTTTTGCTTCTTTTTCTTCTTATTTCCTACAAAGTTTATCAAATCAAAAGATCAAAGAAATATACCATTTAAGCACCAAAGAATACAATATTTAAGCACTAATCATAAATTTCTTGTATGAAAAAGCATAGAAAAACATGACATGGTGACATGTCATCAAGAGACCATCAAGTTTCCTGCCAAGTGACACAATTCCAAATCCTAAAGAAGAATGCAAAGCTATACAATTATGGAGTGGAAAAACATTGATAGACAACAACAACGAGGTAACCAAGAAGCCTTTGGATAGCAACAAAGAACCATCAGAGAAAGGGGAAGCTAGCAATGAGGACATGACAACAAGAAGAAATGTCCCAGAGAAACTCAAAGAGAAAGACAATCAGGCACATAATTCAAAGGAAGTAATTCAAGGACAGCAGCAAGGGGTAAAGATCATTACACTTCCACTACCATACCCTCAGAGGTTCAACAAAGAAACCAAGGATCAACACTTCCGCAAGTTCCTGGAAACTTTCAAGAAGCTAGAAATCAACATTCCCCTAGCTGAAGCATTGGAACAGATGCCCTTATATGCCAAGTTCTTGAAGGAACTCATTAATAAGAAAAGAAGTTGGCTGGAGAAGGAAACTGTGCTTCTCACTGAAGAATGTAGTGCGCTCATCAGAAAAGGACTCCCTCCCAAGCTGGAAGATCCTGGATGTTTCTTCCTACCTTGCACCATTGGAAGTCTATTTATCAACAAGGGGATGTGACAAAAGCTTTAGTGAAAAAGCTTGGCATAGGGAAGGTGACACCAATACAGATGTCCTTGGAATTAGTGGATCAGTCAGTAGTACATCCCAAAGGAATGATTGAAAACCTTTTAGTTAAGGTTGACAAGTTCGTTTTCCCTGCGGATTTTGTAATACTGAGCACTGAAGAAGAAGAAAACAATTCAATCATCTTGGGAAAGCCATTTTTAGCTACTGCAAGAGCCATCATAGATGTAGAACAAGGAGAATTAATCCTCAGGATGCATGATAAGAGTATCACTCTAAGTTTACTACCAGAAGCACAGTTCAATTATAAAAAGAAGGATGGTACAGAAAATAAAGAAAATCTACAATGGAAGGAGGAGATCAACAAGACAGACAACAGCTGCCCTCCCAAACAAGAGATAAATGATTTAACAAATCAAAGTAGGAAAGAATCTATGCAAAATAATGAAGAATTTCAAGAGGACATTGTAGTGTTAGCCACTAAGAAGAGAAATCTCCAAGGTAAACCTACAGCCAAAGAAGAAAGGTCAACAAAAGGAAGGAAGAAACACAAGAACAAAACAAAAAGGGGTTGGAAGAATAGAAAGATTCCAACAGAAGGGCTGTCCAAAGGTGATAAAGTGCAATTGATCTACCAACAACTGGGAACAAACCAACAGACTGATGACTACTACACTGTCAGCAATATACTTTCATTAGAACATGCTGAAATTGAACATCAAGGAACAAAGAGGAGGATCACAGTCAGGGGGGACAAGTTGAGGCACTACAATCATCAACCACCATAAAAAAAAGCCCCAGTGTCAAGCTAGTGACAATAAAAGAGCGCTTATTGGGAGGCAACCCAACCTGAGGTAGTATTCTTTTTATAGCTATTTTAATAAAAAGGTTAATTAGCTTTATCTATATTGCAAGAAGCTAAGTTTGGTGTTGCACACCAAAACAATATAAGGGAGAATGAAGGATTCTAAGTTTGGTGTTCCACCAAAATCTCATCATAAAACACATTCTCACTTTCTGCATAATGCTAGCTTCAAGCATTTAGATAAACTAGTTAACTATTTACTGTTCCATAGTTTTTGGTTTTATTATCTTTAGCATGGAAAAAGAATTTCACAGAGAATTAATTTACTGCATGAGAGACATTGGCAAGGGACTAAGTTTGGTGTTCACACACACCAAAGTAAGTTCAAAAGCCCACAAGAAGGTCCTGCACACTAACTAGTTGTCTAAGGGCTTGAGAAACAAGCAACTCCCTTTAATTCTGCAGGGATTCAAACACTTTCTCGGGAGGACTTCACACCATCAGTTGAGAGTAAGAAGAAGAAGCCACCAAAAGGTTGTATTGACACTGAACTCCATCAACATGCAATTTTTCAAAATTTAAAGTTTGAATATGCCTAGCTTAGCAGTAACTGTTAGTTCAGTAGTTGTGCATCTTGAATATTATTGTCAATAAGTGAGTTAGTCTAAGTGTGTGCTTGTGTGTTCACTTTCACTTAACTAATGCATGCTTTGTCCCCTGCATCCTTTCAATTCAATAAAAGAAATGTTTGAAGCATGAAGTAAGATGGTTCATCGTTAGCTAGAAGTCAAATAATAGTAAGTGGTGGTATGTATGTGTGATTGTGTGGCAACTCATTATTAGTGAATAAAAGGAATAGCTTGTTCTCTTTTTAAGAAGAAAGTAGTTCACTGTCTATGAATCTCAACAAAATAAAAGTCCTTGGGTGAAAAGAAAAACAAAAAGAGAAGAGAAAAAGCCAAAAATGGCAACAGAACAAAAGAAAAATAAAAAAGAAACAAAGCTAGACACCAATAGTTTGAACTTTAGAATATATGCCTGTGGTGTCTTTGTACTAGGATCTGCTTGGATTATTAAGTTCTTTGGAGTGCATTAACACTTGGTAACTTGGGTTAACTAACCCGGGATTATCAACTGAAAGTCCACTATCAAGAGCAACCTAGCTACAAGACATTTAGTAACCCAAAGAGGTGCTGGGCATCAATGTTCTAAGAAGGGATGTGAGCCAAGTGTCTAAAGTGAATAATGTGTCAAGCATAAATAAAGAAAAGAGCTTGTTACACATGACACTGAACTAAAGCTTATAAAGAAAAAAATTTAGTAAACAAGGACAAAGGAATAATGAGAGGTCATAGCAGTGTCTTGCTTGATGCTTAGAGAGAACTTTCTAGGCCTACTTGTCAATAAGAAGTGAGTAGTTACACATCTGCATAAAACCCCATGAGCTACCAATAACACTCTGCTAACATGAGCATTCTCTTTTGTTTTCATTCTTTCTTCTTAATAACTCTTTTCTTGCTTGGGGACAAGCAAGTTTTAAGTTTGGTGTTGTGATGACAAGTCATCTTAGCCTAGTTTCACTAGTCTTTTTCCTTTGTTTTTATTTGGTTTTATGCACTTTTTTAAGCCACAAGTAAGCTAATTGGATTGAATTTCATTTTTCCTTTGATTCAATCAACCATGGATGAATTGATGCATTTTCATGAGTTTTTGTGCCATAATTGCTTGTGTGACAAGAAGAAGGATAACTCTCATGATTATGGCATAGCTTTGATACAATTGTTGATTGATGACAGGAGGAATAAAGCTTGGAAGAAGGTTGCAAGAATGGGCTTGAAAAGAGGAGTTCACGTTTGAGCTGACGTTTGCCTCAAACGTCAACTCAAACGTGAGTAGCAGATGAAGAATACCCTGGAGAAGACCCAACGTTTGAACCAACGTTTGACCTCAAACGTTGAGGCAAACGTTGGCTGAAGAAGAAGCTCCTAGAAGGCAACGTTTGCGCCAACATTTGCCTCAAACGTGAGGTCAAACCTTGGCACCTAAAAGGAAGAAAAATGGCACTCCTGGAAGGGCAACGTTTGCGCCAACGTTTGCCTCAAACGTGAGGTCAAACGTTGGCACCTAAAAGAGGAGAGTTGGAGCTTCTGGGCAGCGACGTTTAAGCCAACGTTTGCCTCAAACGTGAGGTCAAACGTTGGCTACATTTTGGCAAGAAAGAGCATGGAAGAGCACCCCTGATTGATGAGTTAGATGAGCCACGTTTGCGCCAACGTTTGCCTCAAACGTTGGGCCAAACGTTGGCCAAAAAGAGAGCCTGGGGTGATCCACGTTTGAGCTCACGTTTGACCTCAAATGTTGAGCCAAACATGGAGGACAGCAAATGGACTTGGCTGCATAATTTGACACAAGTGACGTTTGAGTCAACGTTTGCCTCAAACGTTGGCTCAAACATGAATGGTTCATGGCCCGGTTCACTAATGGATTTCTTCCCAACACCAAGAGCAATCAACGGAGGCTACTATCAACCCAAATCCATCAAGACTAAAGGCCCAATTCAAGGCTTAATGATCATTTGAAGAAAGTGTATAAATAGCTTAGGATTTGAAGTTTCAAGGGAGCTTCCTTTTTAGAATTTTCAATACTTGCAGTAGAGAGCTCACCTTAGTAGTTGCTTTTAGAATTTGAGTGTTCCTGGGAAGGAGAATTGAATTCTCTTCGCTGGGTTGTTTTTGTTTTCTTTTCTACACACTTTGTCTGAGTCTTGAGTGTTGAGAATTGAAGGAATTCTGTTTCAATCTCACCTTGAGATCTCTCTATTTTGATTTACTGCATCATTGAGAATTTGCGATTTCACTTCTTTTCTTCTACTGCTGGATCTTTACTTTTCTTGCAATTGAATTCTCAATTTGGATCTAGGAAGGTATTGAGATCTAGACTTGGTTATCTAGTCTCTTGGGTCCTGAGATCTGGAGTTTTCATTTTAATTTCTCTGTTGAACGCTTCTTCAAGCAATTTACGTTTCCAGTTGAGATCCGTTTCATTTTAATTCCTCTTTTACTTATCTACTTGTTGAGATTTACTTTTCTCTGTTTAATTTCTGCAAATCCAATTCCCAATTCCCTTTACAATTCAAGCCATTTACATTTCTTGCACTTTAAGATTCTGCAATTTACATTTCTTGCGATCTAAGTTTCTGCAATTTATATTACTTGCACTTTAAGATTCAGCTTATTTACTTTCTTTGCTCTTTAATTTTCTGCAATCTACCCCTCTCCCTTTATTTTCCATGCAATTTAAATTCTGGTAATCACAAATCACTCAACCAAATTTTGATTCGCTTGACTAAATCAACCACTAAACTAAAATTGCTCAATCCTTCAATCCCTGTGGGATCGACCTCACTCACGTGAGTTATTATTACTTGATGCGACCTGGTGCACTTGCCGGTGAGTTTTGTGTCGGATCGTTTTCCGCACATCACAAACGTTGGCATAAAACATGTACACCCAGGGGAGGCCAAGTTTACGTCCAAGTTTGCCTCAAACTTGGAGGCAAACGTTGGCATAAGCATACGTCCCAGGGCTGGCGAAGTTTGCGACCAAGTTTGCCTCAAACTTGGAGGCAAACGTTGGCACTAAATGTGATCCTGGAAGGGCAACGTTTGAGTTCAAGTTTGACCCCAAACTTGAACTCAAACGTGAATGACAGATGAAAAACCTTTCTGCATAATTTCAAAAACCAACGGTTGAGTTGAAGTTTGCCTCAAACTTCAACTCAAACTTAAAGGCTCAGAGTCCGAATTGCAAAAGGGTTTTTCTCACAAGCCCAGGAGCAACCAACCAAGGCTATCTTTAATCCAAATCCATCAAGGCCAAGGCCCACATTCAAGGCTCCAAGACCACTAGAAGAAAGTGTATAAATAGAAGTTAGTTTGATTTAGGAAATACGTCAATTTTTACTTTTGAATTTACACCTCTTGGAGGATTTTTACTTACTGTAACTTAGATCTGGGAGGAGAATTCAATTCTCTTCCTCTTTGGTTTTCTCGTTTTCTTTACTGCAATTCTTGTTTGAGTCTTGGGTGTTGAGAATTGAGGAAATTCTGTCTCAATCTCACCTTGAGATCTCTTTTTGTTTCTTTCACTGCACCATTGGAGAATTGAGATTTGAATTCAAGTTTTCTTACTGTTTTAATCTTTAATTTGTTGCAATTGCTTTCTGAATTGGATCAAGGAAGGTAGTGAGATCTAGACTTGGTTTTCTAGTCTCTTGACCCCTGAGATCTGAAATTTCCTTTTAATTCTTCTGTTGAATGCTTCTTCAAGCTAATTTACATTTTCTGTTTGAGATCTGCTTCAATTCAATTCATCTTTTACTTTCCTGCTTGTTACAATTTACTTTGCTCTGTTTAATTTCTGCAATCCCAATTCCCGATTCCTTTTATAATTCAAGTAATTTACATTTCTTGCACTTTAAGATTCAGTCATTTACATTTCTTGCAATCTAAGTTTCTGTAATTTATATTTCTTGCACTTTAAGATTCAGCCCTTTTAATCTCTCTGCACTTTAATTTTCAGTCAATTACCCCTCTCCCTTTAATTTCATGCAATTTAGCTTCTGTTGGATACAAATCACTCAAATCAACTCTCGTTTGCTTGACTAAATCAACCGCTAAACTAAAATTGCTCAACCCTTCAATCCCTGTTGGATCGACCTCACTCACGTGAGTTATTATTACTTGATGCAACCCGGTACACTTGCCGGTGAGTTTTATGTTGGATCGTTTTCCACACATCACTCGCCTTTAGGTGTCCTCTGATGCATTCTTATATTTGTTATATTAGCTAGTCAGTTTAGTTAGTTTTAGCTTAATTTCATTCATCATCTTTGAAATAAACAAGAACTTTTATGAGTTTTACTTCCATGCATTAAAACACCAAGAACTAGGTAAATATTGGCCAAATTCATGCAAATATTCAAGGAGTTTATAAACAAGTTGATGTGAATGATTCCCTTGAAATTATTGCATAAGATGGCAAGACTTTGAGGAAGTTTCTTTGGTTTATGATAGGTGAAGCAAAGAGCCCTGGAGCAAGAAAGCAATGGAGCAAGAATTGGAGCAAGAAGCCTTGAGAATACATCAAGCTTGGCAAGGAGGCAGAGGACTTGCACGTTGCCAACTTGGGTTACTACTAGCGTGTTTGGTAATAACGCCAGCAGCCCTGGAGAGTGATTCTGGGAAGGGTTTGCACGTTGCCAACTTGCACTACTACTTGAGTGCTTGGCAACAATGCCAAGAAGCAAAACTTGGCAAGAAGGATGAAGGCTCAAGCACGCTGCCAACTTGGAGAAAGGGTGTGTGTTTGATGGTAACGCAGCAAGCAACTCTGGGAAGCAAGTCAGAAGCTCATGCACGTTGCCAACGCTAGAGTCCAAAGGAGTGTTTAGAGGCAACGCTGCAAGCAAGGCCTTGGAGACAAGCAATTTCAAAGCCTCGAGCACGTTGCCAACCTAGAGATGGGGGGGCGTGTTTGAGGACAATGTCAAGGCAATGCTGAGATAGAAGACTTGGCCCAGGAAGGGGAGATACACGTTGCCAACGCCAGGAACAAGAGGCGTGTTCCAAGGCAACGCAGCAAGCCTTGGATCTCCACCCGTCGAGCACGTTGCCAATGCCAGCCTCCATTGGCGTGTTTCAAGGCAACGCTGAGCTAGAAGATTTTGTCCAGCTAGAGAATGAAGAGCACATTGCCAACGCCAGGATACATGGGCGTGTTCATTGGCAACGCACCATACAAGCAAGCTAGGCAACCTTGAGAATGAAGAGCACGTTGCCAATGTTGGGATGCATAGGCGTGTTCAATGACAACGCCAAGCAGCAAGCATGGAGCCATGAGGAAGGCTCGAACACGTTGCCAACGCCAAGTTCTGAAGGCGTGTTTTGTGACAACGTAGCAAGCAGTCTTAGAGAGCAATCCTTTCACTCGAGCACGTTGCCAATGCCAAGTTCTAAAGGTGTGTTCCAATGCAACGTGACAAGCAAAGTTGAAGGCTAGAAGGCAGCCTTGGAGGGAAGCAACGACCACGTTGCCAATGTGCCAACAAGGGGGCGTGTTCAGCAACAACGCCAGCCCCATGTCTCAGCCCTGGAGGGAAGCAACGAGCACGTTGCCAACGTGCCAACAAGGGGGCGTGTTCAGCAACAACGCCAGCCCCATGTCTCAGCCCTGGGAGGTTTGGCACGTTGCCAACTTGGAAGAGAGGGGCGTGTTCAGCAACAACTTCAACAAATTTGGCAGCCTGACCTTACCTTCTTTGAGGAAGCATAACTTGATATAGGAAAATCCAATTGAGATGATTCCAAGTGCATTAGAAAGAAGACATTCTAAGCTTTCCAATGATGTATGATAGTCCATATTGAAGCAGAGGATTGACACTCAAATTCTGGGCAACATTAGGCATGCAAAGTAGAGCCAAGAAGAAGGAAAGCCAAGTTGTTAGCAACAACTTGGGCTAACAACGCCCAAGTAACAAAGCCCACTCCCAGGAAAATACCATACACGTTGCCAACGTGCATTAAGGCTAGCGTTATTGGCAAAAACGCCAAGCCATTGGGCCATGAACAAGCTCCTTCTCCCCTGTTTAGCAACACTTCTTCAATTGAGCCAGGATTCAACAAAGAGAAAGCCCACATTGCTAGCGCAAATTAAAGATCTCTGAAGGAGTTTGAGGAGTAATATAAATAGAGAAGAGTTTGATACTAAGGGGGACTTTTGGCTTTGAAATTGTTTTTAGACTTTTTGACACTTAGACATTTTCTATTACACTAGCAATTTCTATTCTTTACTTTTTCTCACCGGTCTTCTATTTTGTTTTTCTTGCAACTTTGAATTTCAGTTTTAAGAACATCTTCTTCTTCTTCTTCTTCATTCTTCTCTATACTTAGTTTAATTTTCATTTTTGCAATTGTTGTTGAGATTTGAGCTATGATTCACTAAACCTCATTTTCATTAGGGGGAGGAGCTCTGCTCATTTGAATGGATTGATAACTTTTCTTTTCCTTCTCAATTCAAGTGGTTCATCTAAGAGGAAACTCTTGTTCTTCACAGATTCAATCATCATCGAGAGAGGGATTAATCTATATGAATTATGTGGTGAATTTGAGAAAGGAGCCACATAAGTCAGTTTAGAGTTCATCCTTTCATAATTTCTTTAATCAATACACTTTGGTTGGTATGTCAGATGTAACCTCCCTTAGTTGAGATTCTGGAAGTTGTGTGGCTTGGATTAGAAATTGAACTTCATCTCTTCTCATGAACAATTAGATCACGAGAGTGGCAATTGGTTGTGTTGAGAGAAATTGAGTTACCAAGAGATTGGGACTCAATTACCCACAATTTGCCATGGATCTATACCCATGATTGAGAAGAAATTGATCAACATCAATTCATGATAATTTTCATCTCCGATCCTTAATGGTCCTTTCCATCATTAATTCTCATTTCTTTTGCTCTTTAGTTATTTGAATACCCATTACCCAATTCCCTTCTACATTCTTGCAATTCATTATTCTTGTCATTTACATTCTGTTTCTATATTTCTTGCTATTTACTCTTATGCTCTTTAACATTCTGCAATCTTTACTTTCTTGCAATTTATTTTTAATGTCATTTAAGTTTCTTGCATTTTAAGTTTCATTTATTTACTTTCATCTTCTTTCTCTCTTCTAGTTCCTTAACTTCCTTGCCATTTAAATTTTTGCAATTATGTTCAAAAATCACAAATCTCATGAAATCAAAACCATGTTTGCTTGACTAAATCTACCATTTAACTAAAGTTGCTTAATCTACCAATCTCCGTGGGATCGACCTCACTCTTAGTGAGTTTTATTACTTGATACGACTCGGTATACTTGCCGGTAATTACGTGAAATTAATTTTTTGCGTATCAAGTTTTTGGCGCCGTTGCCGGGGATTGAATTAGATTGACAATGATTAAGTGAAGTGAAGATCTAGATCTAGCACTTTTTATTTTTGTTCTTTAACTTTTAACTAACACACTAACTGTTTGAATCTTTGCTTAAGCCAACTAACATTTCACTTCAGCCATGGATTGAAGTGTTATAGCCTTTCTAGTGTTGTGTGATTCTTATGCTTTGGTTGCATGTTAGGTACAAGGAGAATTATACCCACTTTTTGTGAACAAGACGAAAGAATCCTCAGAAGATTAAGAAGAGCTGAAAGAGGGAAAAACATTGTTGGAGAAGAGGATTCAGAAGGAGAAGACCAAGTCATGGAGGGCAATTCACATAACCATGCTGAGGGAGTTGCCAACAATAACAACCCACCTCAAAGGAGAGTTCTAGCTTCTTACACTCTCCCAAATCCAAGACACTGTGGGAGCAGTATACTCGCCCCCAATGTTCATGCAAATAACTTTGAATTGAAGCCTCAACTCATCACCCTCGTGCAAAACAATTGCTCCTATGGAGGAGGCCCCCTTTGAAGACCCAAACTAACACCTATCTGTCTTCCTAAGAATATGTAAAACTGTCAAGACAAATGGTGTGCATCCAGATGTTTACAAGCTGCTATTATTCCTATTTTCTTTGAGAGACAAGGCATTTCAATGGCTAGAGACATTTCCCAAGGAAAGTATCAACACTTGGGATGATCTGGTGAATAAATTCCTATCCAAGTTCTATCCGCCTCAGAGGATCATCAAGTTAAAAACAGAGGTGAAAACATTCACTCAAATGGATGGGGAATCATTGTATGAAGCATGGGAAAGATACAAAACCTTGATTAGAAAATGTCCACCTGAGATGTTCAGTGAATGGGATAAACTTCAAAATTTCTATGAAGGGTTGACTGAAAAATCTCAAGAATCTTTGGATTACTTTGCAGGAGGCTCGCTACAATTGATGAATACAGCCGAAGAAGCTCAGAATCTCATAGACATGGTGACAAATAACCAATTCTTCTTTGCTCATCAGAGGCAACGCCAACCCGTTCAAAAGAAGGGTGTGTTGAAACTAGAAGGAGTGGATACTATCTTGGCGCAGAACAAGTTGATGCACCAACAAATCCAGCAACAAATGGAAATGATGGCTAAGAGAATAGATGGCCTCCAACTAGCTTCAGTGAGTACAACAAATCAGGCTTCAATTGAATGGGGTCAAAATGAAGCAGGCAATGTTGAGCAGCAACAAGAACAAGTTCAATACATACAAAACACCTCAAGTTCATTTCAAAATGACTTTCATGGTGACACATACAACTCATCCTGGAGGAACCACCCCAACCTGAGATGGGGTGATAATCAAAACCAGTGGCAGAAGAACAACAACTCCAACCATTCCCGTAACACACATAACCAAAACCACTCATCCAACAACACTAACCAATACAAGAAACCACAAAACACATATCAACCACCTCACCACAATCCACAAACTCACCAAAATAACATTTCCTCACCAACAACTAAACCCCATTTTCATTAGGGGGAGGAGCTCTGCTCATTTGAATGGATTGATAACTTTTCTTTTCCTTCTCAATTCAAGTGGTTCATCTAAGAGGAAACTCTTGTTCTTCACAGATTCAATCACCATCGAGAGAGGGATTAATCTATATGAATTATGTGGTGAATTTGAGAAAGGAGCCACATAAGTCAGTTTAGAGTTCATCCTTTCATAATTTCCTTAATCAATACACTTTGATTGGTATGTGATATGTAACCTCCCTTAGTTGAGATTCTGGAAGTTGTGTGGCTTGGATTAGAAATTGAACTTCATCTTTTCTCATGAACAATTAGATCACGAGAGTGGCAATTGGTTGTGTTGATAGAAATTGAGTTACCAAGAGATTGGGACTCAATTACCCACAATTTGCCATGGATCTATACCCATGATTGAGAAGAAATTGATCAACATCAATTCATGAGAATTTGCATCTCCGATCTTTAATGATCTTTTCCATCATTAATTCTCATTTCTTTTGCTCTTTAGTTATTTGAATACCCATTACCCAATTCCCTTCTATATTCTTGCAATTCATTATTCTTGTCATTTACATTCTGTTTCTATATTTCTTGCTATTTACTCTTATGCTCTTTAACATTCTACAATCTTTACTTTCTTGCAATTTATTTTTAGTGTCATTTAAGTTTCTTGCATTTTAAGTTTTAGTTATTTACTTTCATCTTCTTTCTCTCTTCTAGTTCCTTAACTTCCTTGCCATTTAAATTTTTGCAATTATGTTCAAAAATCACAAATCTCATGAAATCAAAACCATGTTTGCTTGACTAAATCTACCATTTAACTAAAGTTGCTTAATCTACCAATCTCCGTGGGATCAACCTCACTCTTTGTGAGTTTTATTACTTGATACGACCCGGTATACTTGCCGTTAATTACGTGAAATTAATTTTTTGCGTATCAAGTTTTTGGCGCCGTTGCCGGGGATTGAATTAGATTGACAATGATTAAGTGAAGTGAAGATCTAGATCTAGCACTTTTTATTTTTGTTCTTTAACTTTTAACTAACACACTAACTGTTTCAATCTTTGCTTAAGCCAACTAACATTTCACTTCAGCCATGGATTGAAGTGTTATAGCCTTTCTGGTGTTGTGTGATTCTTATGCTTTAGTTGCATGTCAGGTACAAGGAGAGGCCATTACGGCTCACCTTTAGGTGTCCTCCTCGGGATAGCGTCATTTAAAGAACAAGTGTCAGCACAACGTAAAAAAAAAAAAAGAGGAGCCTGCCGAAGATGAGGCCGTTACGGCTCGCCTTTAGGTGTCCTCCTCGGGATAGCCTCATTTAAAGAACGAGGGCTAGCACAACGAAAAAAATTGGAGGACCCTGCCGAAGATGAGGTCGTTACGGCTCGCCTTTAGGTGTCCTCCTTGGGATAGCGTCATTTAAAGAACGATGGTCAGCACAACGTAAAAAAAAAAAAATATAATAATAATAATAATAATAATAAAAGAGAAAAAAACCGGAAGAAAACCGCCTGTGAAAAAAAATCGGAGGAGCTTGCCAAAGATGAGGCCATTATGGCTCTCCTTTAGGTGTCCTCCTCGGGATAGCGTCATTTAAAGAACGAGGGTCAGCACAACGTAAAATAAAAAAAAAAAAAAAACGGGAAAAAAAACTGTGAAAAAACCGGAGGAGCTTGCCAAAGATGAGGCCATTACGACTCGCCTTTAGGTGTCCTCCTCGGGATAACATCATTTAAAGAACGAGGGTCAGCACAACGTAAATAAAAAAAAACCGTGAAAAAAATCGAAGGAGCCTGCTGAAGATGAGGCCATTACGGCTTGCCTTTAGGTGTCCTCCTCGGGATAGCGTCATTTAAAGAACGATGGTCAGCACAACATAAAAAAAAATAATAATAATAATAATAAAAAAGAAAAAAACTGGAAAAAAAACCGAGAAAAAACTGTGAAAAAAAATCGGAGGAGCTTGCCAAAGATGAGGCCATTACAGCTCGCCTTTAGGTGTCCTCCTCGGGATAGCATCATTTAAAGAACGAGGGTCAGCACAACGTAAAAAAAAAAACCGGGAAAAAAACTGTGAAAAAAAAACCGGCGGAGCTTGCCAAAGATGAGGCCATTACACCTCGCCTTTAGATGTCCTCCTCGGGATAGCGTCATTTAAAGAACGAGGGTCAGCACAACGTAAAAAAAAAAACGTGAAAAAAACTGTAAAAAGAACCGGAGGAGCTTGCCAAAGATGAGGCCATTACGGCTCGCCTTTAGGTGTCCTCCTCGGGATAGCGTCATTTAAAGAACGAGGGTCAGCACAACGTAAAAAAAAAACTGGGAAAAAAACAGTGAAAAAAAAACCGGCGGAGCTTGCCAAAGATGAGGCCATTACACCTCGCCTTTAGATGTCCTCCTCGGGATAGCGTCATTTAAAGAACGAGGGTCAGCACAACGTAAAAAAAAACATGAAAAAAAACTGTAAAAAGAACCGGAGGAGCTTGCCAAAGATGAGGCCATTACGGCTCGCCTTTAGGTGTCCTCCTCGGGATAGCGTCATTTAAAGAACGAGGGTCAGCACAACGTTAAAAAAAAAAAAAAAAAACCGGAGGAGCCTGCCGAAGATGAGGCCATTACGGCTCGACTTTAGGTGTCCTCCTCGGGATAGCGTCAATTAAAGAACGAGGGTCAGCACAACGTAAAAAAGAAACGTGAAAAAAAACTGTGAAAAAAAATGGAGGAGCTTGCCAAAGATGAGGACATTACGGCTCGCCTTTAGGTGTCCTCCTCGTGATAGCGTCATTTAAAGAAAGAGGGTCAGCACAACGTAAAAAAAAAAGGGAAAAAAACTATGAAAAAACCGGAGGAGCTTGCCAAAGATGAGGGCTTTACGGCTCGCCTTTAGGTGTCCTCCTCGAGATAGCGTCATTTAATGAACGAGGGTCAGCACAACGTAAAAAAAAAAAACTGTGAAAAAAAATCGGAGGAGCCTGCTGAAGATGAGGCCACTACGGCTTGCCTTTAGGTGTTCTCCTCGGGATAGCATCATTTAAAGAACGAGGGCTAGCACAATGAAAAAAAAAACCTGGGAGTGCCTGCTGAAGATGAGGTCGTTACGGCTCGCCTTTAGATGTCCTCCTCGGGATAGCGTCATTTAAAGAACGATGGTCAGCACAACGTAAAAAAAATCATAATAATAAAAAAAGAGAAAAAACCGGAAAAAAACCGAGAAAAAACTGTGAAAAAAATCGGTGGAGCTTGCCAAAGATGAGGCCATTACGGCTCGCCTTTAGGTGTCCTTCTCTGGATAGCGTCATTTAAAGAACGAGGGTCATCACAACATAAAAAAAAGAAAAGAAAAAAAAACCGGGAAAAAAAACTGTGAAAAAAACCGGAGGAGCATGCCAAAGATGAGGCCATTACGGCTCGCCTTTAGGTGTCCTCCTCTTGATAGCGTCATTTAAAGAACGAGGGTCAGCACAACGTAAAAAAAAATCGGGAAAAAAATTGTGACAAAAAAACCGGTGGAGCTTGCCAAAGATGAGGCCATTACGGCTCGCCTTTAGGTGTCCTCCTCGGGATAGCGTCATTTAAAGAACGAGGGTCAGCACAACGTAAAAAAAAAATGTGAAAAAAAACTGTGAAAAAAACCGGAAGAGCTTGCCAAAGATGAGGCCATTACGGCTCGCCTTTAGGTGTCCTCCTCGGGATAGCGTCATTTAAAGAACGAGGGTCAGCACAACGTTAAAAAAAAAAACCGGATTAGCTTGCCAAAGATGAGGCCATTACGGCTCGCCTTTAGGTGTACTCCTCGGGATAGTGTCATTTAAAGAACGAGGGTCAGCACAACGTAAAAAAAAAACGTGAAAAAAAACTGTGAAAAAAAACAGAGGAGCTTGCCAAAGATGAGGACATTACGGCTCGCCTTTAGGTGTCCTCCTCGTGATAGCGTCATTTAAAGAAAGAGGGTCAGCACAACGTAAAAAAAAAAGGGAAAAAAACTATGAAAAAACCGGAGGAGCTTGCCAAAGATGAGGGCTTTACGGCTCGCCTTTAGGTGTCCTCCTCGACATAGCGTCATTTAATGAACGAGGGTCAGCACAACGTAAAAAAAAAAAAAACTGTGAAAAAAAATCGGAGGAGCCTGCTGAAGATGAGGCCACTACGGCTTGCCTTTAGGTGTTCTCCTCGGGATAGCATCATTTAAAGAACGAGGGCTAGCACAATGAAAAAAAAAAACCTGGGAGTGCCTGCTGAAGATGAGGTCGTTACGGCTCGCCTTTAGATGTCCTCCTCGGGATAGCGTCATTTAAAGAACGATGGTCAGCACAACGTAAAAAAAATCATAATAATAAAAAAGAGAAAAAACCGGAAAAAAACCGAGAAAAAACTGTGAAAAAAATCGGTGGAGCTTGCCAAAGATGAGGCCATTACGGCTCGCCTTTAGGTGTCCTTCTCTGGATAGCGTCATTTAAAGAACGAGGGTCATCACAACATAAAAAAAAGAAAAGAAAAAAAAACCGGGAAAAAAAACTGTGAAAAAAACCGGAGGAGCATGCCAAAGATGAGGCCATTACGGCTCGCCTTTAGGTGTCCTCCTCTTGATAGCGTCATTTAAAGAACGAGGGTCAGCACAACGTAAAAAAAAATCGGGAAAAAAATTGTGACAAAAAAACCGGTGGAGCTTGCCAAAGATGAGGCCATTACGGCTCGCCTTTAGGTGTCCTCCTCGGGATAGCGTCATTTAAAGAACGAGGGTCAGCACAACGTAAAAAAAAAATGTGAAAAAAAACTGTGAAAAAAACCGGAAGAGCTTGCCAAAGATGAGGCCATTACGGCTCGCCTTTAGGTGTCCTCCTCGGGATAGCGTCATTTAAAGAACGAGGGTCAGCACAACGTTAAAAAAAAAACCGGATTAGCTTGCCAAAGATGAGGCCATTACGGCTCGCCTTTAGGTGTACTCCTCGGGATAGTGTCATTTAAAGAACGAGGGTCAGCACAACGTAAAAAAAAAACGTGAAAAAAAACTGTGAAAAAAAACAGAGGAGCTTGCCAAAGATGAGGACATTACGGCTCGCCTTTAGGTGTCCTCCTCGTGATAGCGTCATTTAAAGAAAGAGGGTCAGCACAACGTTAAAAAAAAAAAAAACCGGAGGAGCCTGCCGAAGATGAGGCCATTACGGCTCGACTTTAGGTGTCCTCCTCGGGATAGCGTCAATTAAAGAACGAGGGTCAGCACAACGTAAAAAAGAAACGTGAAAAAAAACTGTGAAAAAAAATGGAGGAGCTTGCCAAAGATGAGGACATTACGGCTCGCCTTTAGGTGTCCTCCTCGTGATAGCGTCATTTAAAGAAAGAGGGTCAGCACAACGTAAAAAAAAAAGGGAAAAAAACTATGAAAAAACCGGAGGAGCTTGCCAAAGATGAGGGCTTTACGGCTCGCCTTTAGGTGTCCTCCTCGAGATAGCGTCATTTAATGAACGAGGGTCAGCACAACGTAAAAAAAAAAAAAAAACTGTGAAAAAAAATCGGAGGAGCCTGCTGAAGATGAGGCCACTACGGCTCGCCTTTAGGTGTCCTCCTCGGGATAGCGTCATTTAAAGAACGAGTGTCAGCACAACGTAAAAGAAAAAAAAACAGAGGATCCTTCCAAACATGAGGCCGTTACGGCTTGCCTTTAGGTGTTCTCCTCGGGATAGCATCATTTAAAGAACGAGGGCTAGCACAATGAAAAAAAAAAAACTGGAGGAGCCTGCTGAAGATGAGGTCGTTACGGCTCGCCTTTAGATGTCCTCCTCGGGATAGCATCATTTAAAGAACGATGGTCAGCACAACGTAAAAAAAATAATAATAATAAAAAAAGAGAAAAAACCGGAAAAAAACCGAGAAAAAACTGTGAAAAAAATTGGTGGAGCTTGCCAAAGATGAGGCCATTACGGCTCGCCTTTAGGTGTCCTTCTCTGGATAGCGTCATTTAAAGAACGAGGGTCATCACAACATAAAAAAAAAGAAAAGAAAAAAAAACCGGGAAAAAAACTGTGAAAAAAACCGGAGAAGCATGCCAAAGATGAGGCCATTACGGCTCGCCTTTAGGTGTCCTCCTCGGGATAGCGTCATTTAAAGAACGAGGGTCAGCACAACGTAAAAAAAAATCGGGAAAAAATTGTGACAAAAAAACCGGTGGAGCTTGCCAAAGATGAGGCCATTACGGCTCGCCTTTAGGTGTCCTCCTCGGGATAGCGTCATTTAAAGAACGAGGGTCAGCACAACGTAAAAAAAAAATGTGAAAAAAAAACTGTGAAAAAAACCGGAAGAGCTTGCCAAAGATGAGGCCATTACGGCTCGCCTTTAGGTGTCCTCCTCGGGATAGCGTCATTTAAAGAACGAGGGTCAGCACAACGTTAAAAAAAAAAACCGGATTAGCTTGCCAAAGATGAGTCCATTACGGCTCGCCTTTAGGTGTACTCCTCGGGATAGTGTCATTTAAAGAACGAGGGTCAGCACAACGTAAAAAAAAACGTGAAAAAAAACTGTGAAAAAAAAACAGAGGAGCTTGCCAAAGATGAGGACATTACGGCTCGCCTTTAGGTGTCCTCCTCGTGATAGCGTCATTTAAAGAAAGAGGGTCAGCACAACGTAAAAAAAAAAGGGAAAAAAACTATGAAAAAACCGGAGGAGCTTGCCAAAGATGAGGGCTTTACGGCTCGCCTTTAGGTGTCCTCCTCGAGATAGCGTCATTTAAAGAACGAGGGTCAGCACAACGTAAAAAAAAAAAAAAACTGTGAAAAAAAATCGGAGGAGCCTGCTGAAGATGAGGCCACTACGGCTCGCCTTTAGGTGTCCTCCTCGGGATAGCGTCATTTAAAGAACGAGTGTCAGCACAACGTAAAAGAAAAAAAGAACAGAGGAGCCTGCCGAAGATGAGGCCGTTACGGCTTGCCTTTAGGTGTTCTCCTCGGGATAGCATCATTTAAAGAACGAGGGCTAGCACAATGAAAAAAAAAAACTGGAGGAGCCTGCTGAAGATGAGGTCGTTACGGCTCGCCTTTAGATGTCCTCCTCGGGATAGCGTCATTTAAAGAACGATGGTCAGCACAACGTAAAAAAAATAATAATAATAAAAAAAGAGAAAAAACCAGAAAAAAACCGAGAAAAAACTATGAAAAAAATCGGTGGAGCTTGCCAAAGATGAGGCCATTACGGCTCGCCTTTAGGTGTCCTTCTCTGGATAGCGTCATTTAAAGAACGAGGGTCATCACAACATAAAAAAAAAAGAAAAGAAAAAAAAACCGGGAAAAAAAACTGTGAAAAAAACCGGAGGAGCATGCCAAAGATGAGGCCATTACGGCTCGCCTTTAGGTGTCCTCCTCTTGATAGCGTCATTTAAAGAACGAGGGTCAACACAACGTAAAAAAAAAATCGGGAAAAAAATTGTGACAAAAAAACCGGTGGAGCTAGCCAAAGATGAGGCCATTACGGCTCGCCTTTAGGTGTCCTCCTCGGGATAGCGTCATTTAAAGAACGAGGGTCAGCACAACGTAAAAAAAAATGTGAAAAAAAACTGTGGAAAAAACCGGAAGAGCTTGCCAAAGATGAGGCCATTACGGCTCGCCTTTAGGTGTCCTCCTCGGGATAGCGTCATTTAAAGAACGAGGGTCAGCACAACGTTAAAAAAAAAAACCGGATTAGCTTGCCAAAGATGAGGCCATTACGGCTCGCCTTTAGGTGTACTCCTCGGGATAGCGTCATTTAAAGAACGACGGTCAGCACAACGTAAAAAAAAAAAAAAACGTGAAAAAAAACTGTGAAAAAAAACGGAGGAGCTTGCCAAAGATGAGGACATTACGGCTCGCCTTTAGGTGTCCTCCTCGTGATAGCGTCATTTAAAGAAAGAGGGTCAGCACAACGTAAAAAAAAAAGGGAAAAAAACTATGAAAAAACCGGAGGAGCTTGCCAAAGATGAGGGCTTTACGGCTCGCCTTTAAGTGTCCTCCTCGAGATAGCGTCATTTAATGAACGAGGGTCAGCACAACGTAAAAAAAAAAAAAAACTGTGAAAAAAAATCGGAGGAGCCTGCTGAAGATGAGGCCACTACGGCTCGCCTTTAGGTGTCCTCCTCGGGATAGCGTCATTTAAAGAACGAGTGTCAGCACAACGTAAAAGAAAAAAAAACAGAGGAGCCTGCCGAACATGAGGCCGTTACGGCTTGCCTTTAGGTGTTCTCCTCGGGATAGCATCATTTAAAGAACGAGGGCTAGCACAATGAAAAAAAAAACTGGAGGAGCCTGCTGAAGATGAGGTCGTTACGGCTCGCCTTTAGATGTCCTCCTCGGGATAGCGTCATTTAAAGAACGATGGTTAGCACAACGTAAAAAAAATAATAATAATAAAAAAAGAGAAAAAACCGGAAAAAAACCGAGAAAAAACTGTGAAAAAAATGGGTGGAGCTTGCCAAAGATGAGGCCATTACGGCTCGCCTTTAGGTGTCCTTCTCTGGATAGCGTCATTTAAAGAATGAGGGTCATCACAACATAAAAAAAAAGAAAAGAAAAAAAAACCGGGAAAAAAAACTGTGAAAAAAACCGGAGGAGCATGCCAAAGATGAGGCCATTACGGCTCGCCTTTAGGTGTCCTCCTCGGGATAGCGTCATTTAAAGAACGAGGGTCAGCACAACGTAAAAAAAAAATTGGGAAAAAAATTGTGACAAAAAAACCGGTGGAGCTTGCCAAAGATGAGGCCATTACGGCTCGCCTTTAGGTGTCCTCCTCGGGATAGCGTCATTTAAAGAACGAGGGTCAGCACAACGTAAAAAAAAAATGTGAAAAAAAACTGTGAAAAAAACCGGAAGAGCTTGCCAAAGATGAGGCCATTACGGCTCGCCTTTAGGTGTCCTCCTCGGGATAGCGTCATTTAAAGAACGAGGGTCAGCACAACGTTAAAAAAAAAAACCGGATTAGCTTGCCAAAGATGAGTCCATTACGGCTCGCCTTTAGGTGTACTCCTCGGGATAGTGTCATTTAAAGAACGAGGGTCAGCACAACGTAAAAAAAAAACGTGAAAAAAAACTGTGAAAAAAAAACAGAGGAGCTTGCCAAAGATGAGGACATTACGGCTCGCCTTTAGGTGTCCTCCTCGTGATAGCGTCATTTAAAGAAAGAGGGTCAGCACAACGTAAAAAAAAAAGGGAAAAAAACTATGAAAAAACCGGAGGAGCTTGCCAAAGATGAGGGCTTTACGGCTCGCCTTTAGGTGTCCTCCTCGAGATAGCGTCATTTAAAGAACGAGGGTCAGCACAACGTAAAAAAAAAAAAAAACTGTGAAAAAAAATCGGAGGAGCCTGCTGAAGATGAGGCCACTACGGCTCGCCTTTAGGTGTCCTCCTCGGGATAGCGTCATTTAAAGAACGAGTGTCAGCACAACGTAAAAGAAAAAAAAACAGAGGAGCCTGCCGAACATGAGGCCGTTACGGCTTGCCTTTAGGTGTTCTCCTCGGGATAGCATCATTTAAAGAACGAGGGCTAGCACAATGAAAAAAAAAAACTGGAGGAGCCTGCTGAAGATGAGGTCGTTACGGCTCGCCTTTAGATGTCCTCCTCGGGATAGCGTCATTTAAAGAACGATGGTCAGCACAACGTAAAAAAAATAATAATAATAAAAAAGAGAAAAAACCGGAAAAAAACCGAGAAAAAACTGTGAAAAAAATTGGTGGAGCTTGCCAAAGATGAGGCCATTACGGCTCGCCTTTAGGTGTCCTTCTCTGGATAGCGTCATTTAAAGAACGAGGGTCATCACAACATAAAAAAAAGAAAAGAAAAAAAAACCGGGAAAAAAACTGTGAAAAAAACCGGAGGAGCATGCCAAAGATGAGGCCATTACGGCTCGCCTTTAGGTGTCCTCCTCGGGATAGCGTCATTTAAAGAACGAGGGTCAGCACAACGTAAAAAAAAAATCGGGAAAAAAATTGTGACAAAAAAACCGGTGGAGCTTGCCAAAGATGAGGCCATTACGGCTCGCCTTTAGGTGTCCTCCTCGGGATAGCGTCATTTAAAGAACGAGGGTCAGCACAACGTAAAAAAAAAATTTGAAAAAAAACTGTGAAAAAAACCGGAAGAGCTTGCCAAAGATGAGGCCATTACGGCTCGCCTTTAGGTGTCCTCCTCGGGATAGCGTCATTTAAAGAACGAGGGTCAGCACAACGTTAAAAAAAAAAACCGGATTAGCTTGCCAAAGATGAGTCCATTACGGCTCGCCTTTAGGTGTACTCCTCGGGATAGTGTCATTTAAAGAACGAGGGTCAGCACAACGTAAAAAAAAAACGTGAAAAAAAACTGTGAAAAAAAAACAGAGGAGCTTGCCAAAGATGAGGACATTACGGCTCGCCTTTAGGTGTCCTCCTCGTGATAGCGTCATTTAAAGAAAGAGGATCAGCACAACGTAAAAAAAAAGGGAAAAAAACTATGAAAAAACCGGAGGAGCTTGCCAAAGATGAGGGCTTTACGGCTCGCCTTTAGGTGTCCTCCTCGAGATAGCGTCATTTAAAGAACGAGGGTCAGCACAACGTAAAAAAGAAAAAAACTGTGAAAAAAAATCGGAGGAGCCTGCTGAAGATGAGGCCACTACGGCTCGCCTTTAGGTGTCCTCCTCGGATAGCGTCATTTAAAGAACGAGTGTCAGCACAACGTAAAAGAAAAAAAAACAGAGGAGCCTGCCGAAGATGAGGCCGTTACGGCTTGCCTTTAGGTGTTCTCCTCGGGATAGCATCATTTAAAGAACGAGGGCTAGCACAATGAAAAAAAAACTGGAGGAGCCTGCTGAAGATGAGGTCGTTACGGCTCGCCTTTAGATGTCCTCCTCGGGATAGCGTCATTTAAAGAACGATGGTCAGCACAACGTAAAAAAATAATAATAATAAAAAAAGAAAAAACCAGAAAAAACGAGAAAAAACTATGAAAAAATCGGTGGAGCTTGCCAAAGATGAGGCCATTACGGCTCGCCTTTAGGTGTCCTTCTCTGGATAGCGTCATTTAAAGAACGAGGGTCATCACAACATAAAAAAAAGAAAAGAAAAAAAAACCGGGAAAAAAAACTGTGAAAAAAACCTGAGGAGCATGCCAAAGATGAGGCCATTACGGCTCGCCTTTAGGTGTCCTCCTCTTGATAGCGTCATTTAAAGAACGAGGGTCAACACAACGTAAAAAAAAAATCGGGAAAAAAATTGTGACAAAAAAACCGGTGGAGCTTGCCAAAGATGAGGCCATTACGGCTCGCCTTTAGGTGTCCTCCTCGGGATAGCGTCATTTAAAGAACGAGGGTCAGCACAACGTAAAAAAAAATGTGAAAAAAAACTGTGGAAAAAACCGGAAGAGCTTGCCAAAGATGAGGCCATTACGGCTCGCCTTTAGGTGTCCTCCTCGGGATAGCGTCATTTAAAGAACGAGGGTCAGCACAACGTTAAAAAAAAAACCGGATTAGCTTGCCAAAGATGAGGCCATTACGGCTCGCCTTTAGGTGTACTCCTCGGGATAGCGTCATTTAAAGAACGAGGGTCAGCACAACGTAAAAAAAAAAACGTGAAAAAAAACTGTGAAAAAAACAGAGAGCTTGCCAAAGATGAGGACATTACGGCTCGCCTTTAGGTGTCCTCCTCGTGATAGCGTCATTTAAAGAAAGAGGGTCAGCACAACGTTAAAAAAAAAAAAACCGGAGAGCTGCCAAGATGAGGCCATTACGGCTCGACTTTAGGTGTCCTCCTCGGGATAGCGTCAATTAAAGAACGAGGGTCAGCACAACGTAAAAAAAAACGTGAAAAAAAACTGTGAAAAAAAAGGAGGAGCTTGCCAAAGATGAGGACATTACGGCTCGCCTTTAGGTGTCCTCCTCGTGATAGCGTCATTTAAAGAAAGAGGGTCAGCACAACGTAAAAAAAAAAGGGAAAAAAACTATGAAAAAACCGGAGGAGCTTGCCAAAGATGAGGGCTTTACGGCTCGCCTTTAGGTGTCCTCCTCGAGATAGCGTCATTTAATGAACGAGGGTCAGCACAACGTAAAAAAAAAAAAAAAACTGTGAAAAAAAATCGGAGGAGCCTGCTGAAGATGAGGCCACTACGGCTCGCCTTTAGGTGTCCTCCTCGGGATAGCGTCATTTAAAGAACGAGTGTCAGCACAACGTAAAAGAAAAAAAAACAGAGGATCCTGCCAACATGAGGCCGTTACGGCTTGCCTTTAGGTGTTCTCCTCGGGATAGCATCATTTAAAGAACGAGGGCTAGCACAATGAAAAAAAAAAACTGGAGGAGCCTGCTGAAGATGAGGTCGTTACGGCTCGCCTTTAGATGTCCTCCTCGGGATAGCGTCATTTAAAGAACGATGGTCAGCACAACGTAAAAAAATAATAATAATAAAAAAAGAGAAAAAACCGGAAAAAAACCGAGAAAAAACTGTGAAAAAAATTGGTGGAGCTTGCCAAAGATGAGGCCATTACGGCTCGCCTTTAGGTGTCCTTCTCTGGATAGCGTCATTTAAAGAACGAGGGTCATCACAACATAAAAAAAAAGAAAAGAAAAAAAAACCGGGAAAAAAAACTGTGAAAAAAACCGGAGGAGCATGCCAAAGATGAGGCCATTACGGCTCGCCTTTAGGTGTCCTCCTCGGGATAGCGTCATTTAAAGAACGAGGGTCAGCACAACGTAAAAAAAAATCGGGAAAAAAATTGTGACAAAAAAACCGGTGGAGCTTGCCAAAGATGAGGCCATTACGGCTCGCCTTTAGGTGTCCTCCTCGGGATAGCGTCATTTAAAGAACGAGGGTCAGCACAACGTAAAAAAAAAATGTGAAAAAAAACTGTGAAAAAAACCGGAAGAGCTTGCCAAAGATGAGGCCATTACGGCTCGCCTTTAGGTGTCCTCCTCGGGATAGCGTCATTTAAAGAACGAGGGTCAGCACAACGTTAAAAAAAAAAACCGGATTAGCTTGCCAAAGATGAGTCCATTACGGCTCGCCTTTAGGTGTACTCCTCGGGATAGTGTCATTTAAAGAACGAGGGTCAGCACAACGTAAAAAAAAACGTGAAAAAAAACTGTGAAAAAAAAACAGAGGAGCTTGCCAAAGATGAGGACATTACGGCTCGCCTTTAGGTGTCCTCCTCGTGATAGCGTCATTTAAAGAAAGAGGGTCAGCACAACGTAAAAAAAAAAGGGAAAAAAACTATGAAAAAACCGGAGGAGCTTGCCAAAGATGAGGGCTTTACGGCTCGCCTTTAGGTGTCCTCCTCGAGATAGCGTCATTTAAAGAACGAGGGTCAGCACAACGTAAAAAAAAAAAAAAACTGTGAAAAAAAATCGGAGGAGCCTGCTGAAGATGAGGCCACTACGGCTCGCCTTTAGGTGTCCTCCTCGGGATAGCGTCATTTAAAGAACGAGTGTCAGCACAACGTAAAAGAAAAAAAAACAGAGGAGCCTGCCGAAGATGAGGCCGTTACGGCTTGCCTTTAGGTGTTCTCCTCGGGATAGCATCATTTAAAGAACGAGGGCTAGCACAATGAAAAAAAAAAAACTGGAGGAGCCTGCTGAAGATGAGGTCGTTACGGCTCGCCTTTAGATGTCCTCCTCGGGATAGCGTCATTTAAAGAACGATGGTCAGCACAACGTAAAAAAAATAATAATAATAAAAAAAGAGAAAAAACCAGAAAAAAACCGAGAAAAAACTATGAAAAAAATCGGTGGAGCTTGCCAAAGATGAGGCCATTACGGCTCGCCTTTAGGTGTCCTTCTCTGGATAGCGTCATTTAAAGAACGAGGGTCATCACAACATAAAAAAAAAGAAAAGAAAAAAAAACCGGGAAAAAAAACTGTGAAAAAAACCGGAGGAGCATGCCAAAGATGAGGCCATTACGGCTCGCCTTTAGGTGTCCTCCTCTGATAGCGTCATTTAAAGAACGAGGGTCAACACAACGTAAAAAAAAAATCGGGAAAAAAATTGTGACAAAAAAACCGGTGGAGCTTGCCAAAGATGAGGCCATTACGGCTCGCCTTTAGGTGTCCTCCTCGGGATAGCGTCATTTAAAGAACGAGGGTCAGCACAACGTAAAAAAAAATGTGAAAAAAAACTGTGAAAAAACCGGAAGAGCTTGCCAAAGATGAGGCCATTACGGCTCGCCTTTAGGTGTCCTCCTCGGGATAGCGTCATTTAAAGAACGAGGGTCAGCACAACGTTAAAAAAAAAACCGGATTAGCTTGCCAAAGATGAGCCATTACGGCTCGCCTTTAGGTGTACTCCTCGGGATAGGTCATTTAAAGAACGAGGGTCAGCACAACGTAAAAAAAAAAAACGTGAAAAAAAACTGTGAAAAAAAACAGAGGAGCTTGCCAAAGATGAGGACATTACGGCTCGCCTTTAGGTGTCCTCCTCGTGATAGCGTCATTTAAAGAAAGAGGGTCAGCACAACGTAAAAAAAAAAGGGAAAAAAACTATGAAAAAACCGGAGGAGCTTGCCAAAGATGAGGGCTTTACGGCTCGCCTTTAGGTGTCCTCCTCGAGATAGCGTCATTTAAAGAACGAGGGTCAGCACAACGTAAAAAAAAAAAAAAACTGTGAAAAAAAATCGGAGGAGCCTGCTGAAGATGAGGCCACTACGGCTCGCCTTTAGGTGTCCTCCTCGGGATAGCGTCATTTAAAGAACGAGTGTCAGCACAACGTAAAAGAAAAAAAAACAGAGGAGCCTGCCGAAGATGAGGCCGTTACGGCTTGCCTTTAGGTGTTCTCCTCGGGATAGCATCATTTAAAGAACGAGGGCTAGCACAATGAAAAAAAAAACTGGAGGAGCCTGCTGAAGATGAGGTCGTTACGGCTCGCCTTTAGATGTCCTCCTCGGGATAGCGTCATTTAAAGAACGATGGTCAGCACAACGTAAAAAAAATAATAATAATAAAAAAAGAGAAAAAACCAGAAAAAAACCGAGAAAAAACTATGAAAAAAATGGTGGAGCTTGCCAAAGATGAGGCCATTACGGCTCGCCTTTAGGTGTCCTTCTCTGGATAGCGTCATTTAAAGAACGAGGGTCATCACAACATAAAAAAAAAGAAAAGAAAAAAAAACCGGGAAAAAAAACTGTGAAAAAAACCTGAGGAGCATGCCAAAGATGAGGCCATTACGGCTCGCCTTTAGGTGTCCTCCTCTGATAGCGTCATTTAAAGAACGAGGGTCAACACAACGTAAAAAAAAAATCGGGAAAAAAATTGTGACAAAAAAACCGGTGGAGCTTGCCAAAGATGAGGCCATTACGGCTCGCCTTTAGGTGTCCTCCTCGGGATAGCGTCATTTAAAGAACGAGGGTCAGCACAACGTAAAAAAAAATGTGAAAAAAAACTGTGAAAAAAACCGGAAGAGCTTGCCAAAGATGAGGCCATTACGGCTCGCCTTTAGGTGTCCTCCTCGGGATAGCGTCATTTAAAGAACGAGGGTCAGCACAACGTTAAAAAAAAAAACCGGATTAGCTTGCCAAAGATGAGCCATTACGGCTCGCCTTTAGGTGTACTCCTCGGGATAGGTCATTTAAAGAACGAGGGTCAGCACAACGTAAAAAAAAAAAACGTGAAAAAAAACTGTGAAAAAAAAACGGAGGAGCTTGCCAAAGATGAGGACATTACGGCTCGCCTTTAGGTGTCCTCCTCGTGATAGCGTCATTTAAAGAAAGAGGGTCAGCACAACGTAAAAAAAAAAGGGAAAAAAACTATGAAAAAACCGGAGGAGCTTGCCAAAGATGAGGGCTTTACGGCTCGCCTTTAGTGTCCTCCTCGAGATAGCGTCATTTAAGAACGAGGGTCAGCACAACGTAAAAAAAAAAAAAAAACTGTGAAAAAAAATCGGAGGAGCCTGCTGAAGATGAGGCCACTACGGCTCGCCTTTAGGTGTCCTCCTCGGGATAGCGTCATTTAAAGAACGAGTGTCAGCACAACGTAAAAGAAAAAAAAACAGAGGAGCCTGCCGAACATGAGGCCGTTACGGCTTGCCTTTAGGTGTTCTCCTCGGGATAGCATCATTTAAAGAACGAGGGCTAGCACAATGAAAAAAAAAAAACTGGAGGAGCCTGCTGAAGATGAGGTCGTTACGGCTCGCCTTTAGATGTCCTCCTCGGGATAGCGTCATTTAAAGAACGATGGTCAGCACAACGTAAAAAAAATAATAATAATAAAAAAAGAGAAAAAACCGGAAAAAAACCGAGAAAAAACTGTGAAAAAAATTGGTGGAGCTTGCCAAAGATGAGGCCATTACGGCTCGCCTTTAGGTGTCCTTCTCTGGATAGCGTCATTTAAAGAACGAGGGTCATCACAACATAAAAAAAAAGAAAAGAAAAAAAAACCGGGAAAAAAAACTGTGAAAAAAACCGGAGGAGCATGCCAAAGATGAGGCCATTACGGCTCGCCTTTAGGTGTCCTCCTCGGGATAGCGTCATTTAAAGAACGAGGGTCAGCACAACGTAAAAAAAAATGGGAAAAAAATTGTGACAAAAAAACCGGTGGAGCTTGCCAAAGATGAGGCCATTACGGCTCGCCTTTAGGTGTCCTCCTCGGGATAGCGTCATTTAAAGAACGAGGGTCAGCACAACGTAAAAAAAAATGTGAAAAAAAACTGTGAAAAAAACCGGAAGAGCTTGCCAAAGATGAGGCCATTACGGCTCGCCTTTAGGTGTCCTCCTCGGGATAGCGTCATTTAAAGAACGAGGGTCAGCACAACGTTAAAAAAAAAAACCGGATTAGCTTGCCAAAGATGAGTCCATTACGGCTCGCCTTTAGGTGTACTCCTCGGGATAGTGTCATTTAAAGAACGAGGGTCAGCACAACGTAAAAAAAAAACGTGAAAAAAAACTGTGAAAAAAAAACAGAGGAGCTTGCCAAAGATGAGGACATTACGGCTCGCCTTTAGGTGTCCTCCTCGTGATAGCGTCATTTAAAGAAAGAGGGTCAGCACAACGTAAAAAAAAAAGGGAAAAAAACTATGAAAAAACCGGAGGAGCTTGCCAAAGATGAGGGCTTTACGGCTCGCCTTTAGGTGTCCTCCTCGAGATAGCGTCATTTAAAGAACGAGGGTCAGCACAACGTAAAAAAAAAAAAAACTGTGAAAAAAAATCGGAGGAGCCTGCTGAAGATGAGGCCACTACGGCTCGCCTTTAGGTGTCCTCTCGGGATAGCGTCATTTAAAGAACGAGTGTCAGCACAACGTAAAAGAAAAAAAACAGAGGAGCCTGCCGAAGATGAGGCCGTTACGGCTTGCCTTTAGGTGTTCTCCTCGGGATAGCATCATTTAAAGAACGAGGGCTAGCACAATGAAAAAAAAAAACTGGAGGAGCCTGCTGAAGATGAGGTCGTTACGGCTCGCCTTTAGATGTCCTCCTCGAATAGCGTCATTTAAAGAACGATGGTCAGCACAACGTAAAAAAAATAATAATAATAAAAAAAGAGAAAAAACCAGAAAAAAACCGAGAAAAAACTATGAAAAAAATCGGTGGAGCTTGCCAAAGATGAGGCCATTACGGCTCGCCTTTAGGTGTCCTTCTCTGGATAGCGTCATTTAAAGAACGAGGGTCATCACAACATAAAAAAAAAGAAAAGAAAAAAAAACCGGGAAAAAAAACTGTGAAAAAAACCGGAGGAGCATGCCAAAGATGAGGCCATTACGGCTGCCTTTAGGTGTCCTCCTCTTGATAGCGTCATTTAAAGAACGAGGGTCAACACAACGTAAAAAAAAAATCGGGAAAAAAATTGTGACAAAAAAACCGGTGGAGCTTGCCAAAGATGAGGCCATTACGGCTCGCCTTTAGGTGTCCTCCTCGGGATAGCGTCATTTAAAGAACGAGGGTCAGCACAACGTAAAAAAAAATGTGAAAAAAAACTGTGAAAAAAACCGGAAGAGCTTGCCAAAGATGAGGCCATTACGGCTCGCCTTTAGGTGTCCTCCTCGGGATAGCGTCATTTAAAGAACGAGGGTCAGCACAACGTTAAAAAAAAAAACCGGATTAGCTTGCCAAAGATGAGGCCATTACGGCTCGCCTTTAGGTGTACTCCTCGGGATAGCGTCATTTAAAGAACGAGGGTCAGCACAACGTAAAAAAAAAAAACGTGAAAAAAAACTGTGAAAAAAAACGGAGGAGCTTGCCAAAGATGAGGACATTACGGCTCGCCTTTAGGTGTCCTCCTCGTGATAGCGTCATTTAAAGAAAGAGGGTCAGCACAACGTAAAAAAAAAAGGGAAAAAAACTATGAAAAAACCGGAGGAGCTTGCCAAAGATGAGGGCTTTACGGCTCGCCTTTAGGTGTCCACCTCAGGATAGCGTCATTTAAAGAACGAGGGTCAGCACAACGTAAAAAAAAAAAAAAAAACTGTGAAAAAAAATCGGAGGAGCCTGCTGAAGATGAGGCCACTACGGCTCGCCTTTAGGTGTCCTCCTCGGGATAGCGTCATTTAAAGAACGAGTGTCAGCACAACGTAAAAGAGAAAAAAACAGAGGAGCCTGCCGAACATGAGGCCGTTACGGCTTGCCTTTAGGTGTTCTCCTCGGGATAGCATCATTTAAAGAACGAGGGCTAGCACAATGAAAAAAAAAAAAACTGGAGGAGCCTGCTGAAGATGAGGTCGTTACGGCTCGCCTTTAGATGTCCTCCTCGGGATAGCGTCATTTAAAGAACGATGGTCAGCACAACGTAAAAAAAATAATAATAAAAAAAAGAGAAAAAACCGGAAAAAAACCGAGAAAAAACTGTGAAAAAAATTGGTGGAGCTTGCCAAAGATGAGGCCATTACGGCTCGCCTTTAGGTGTCCTTCTCTGGATAGCGTCATTTAAAGAACGAGGGTCATCACAACATAAAAAAAAAGAAAAGAAAAAAAAAACCGGGAAAAAAAACTGTGAAAAAAACCGGAGGAGCATGCCAAAGATGAGGCCATTACGGCTCGCCTTTAGGTGTCCTCCTCGGGATAGCGTCATTTAAAGAACGAGGGTCAGCACAACGTAAAAAAAAAATCGGGAAAAAAATTGTGACAAAAAAACCGGTGGAGCTTGCCAAAGATGAGGCCATTACGGCTCGCCTTTAGGTGTCCTCCTCGGGATAGCGTCATTTAAAGAACGAGGGTCAGCACAACGTAAAAAAAAATGTGAAAAAAAACTGTGAAAAAAACCGGAAGAGCTTGCCAAAGATGAGGCCATTACGGCTCGCTTTAGGTGTCCTCCTCGGGATAGCGTCATTTAAAGAACGAGGGTCAGCACAACGTTAAAAAAAAAAACCGGATTAGCTTGCCAAAGATGAGTCCATTACGGCTCGCCTTTAGGTGTACTCCTCGGGATAGTGTCATTTAAAGAACGAGGGTCAGCACAACGTAAAAAAAAAACGTGAAAAAAAACTGTGAAAAAAAAACAGAGGAGCTTGCCAAAGATGAGGACATTACGGCTCGCCTTTAGGTGTCCTCCTCGTGATAGCGTCATTTAAAGAAAGAGGGTCAGCACAACGTAAAAAAAAAGGGAAAAAAACTATGAAAAAACCGGAGGAGCTTGCCAAAGATGAGGGCTTTACGGCTCGCCTTTAGGTGTCCTCCTCGAGATAGCGTCATTTAAAGAACGAGGGTCAGCACAACGTAAAAAAAAAAAAACTGTGAAAAAAAATCGGAGGAGCCTGCTGAAGATGAGGCCACTACGGCTCGCCTTTAGGTGTCCTCCTCGGGATAGCGTCATTTAAAGAACGAGTGTCAGCACAACGTAATAGAAAAGAAAACAGAGGAGCCTGCCGAAGATGAGGCCGTTACGGCTTGCCTTTAGGTGTTCTCCTCGGGATAGCATCATTTAAAGAACGAGGGCTAGCACAATGAAAAAAAAAAACTGGAGGAGCCTGCTGAAGATGAGGTCGTTACGGCTCGCCTTTAGATGTCCTCCTCGGGATAGCGTCATTTAAAGAACGATGGTCAGCACAACGTAAAAAAAATAATAATAATAAAAAAAGAGAAAAAACCAGAAAAAAACCGAGAAAAAACTATGAAAAAAATCGGTGGAGCTTGCCAAAGATGAGGCCATTACGGCTCGCCTTTAGGTGTCCTTCTCTGGATAGCGTCATTTAAAGAACGAGGGTCATCACAACATAAAAAAAAAGAAAAGAAAAAAAAACCGGGAAAAAAAACTGTGAAAAAAACCGGAGGAGCATGCCAAAGATGAGGCCATTACGGCTCGCCTTTAGGTGTCCTCCTCTTGATAGCGTCATTTAAAGAACGAGGGTCAACACAACGTAAAAAAAAAATTGGGAAAAAAATTGTGACAAAAAAACCGGTGGAGCTTGCCAAAGATGAGGCCATTACGGCTCGCCTTTAGGTGTCCTCCTCGGGATAGCGTCATTTAAAGAACGAGGGTCAGCACAACGTAAAAAAAAATGTGAAAAAAAACTGTGAAAAAAACCGGAAGAGCTTGCCAAAGATGAGGCCATTACGGCTCGCCTTTAGATGTCCTCCTCGGGATAGCGTCATTTAAAGAACGAGGGTCAGCACAACGTTAAAAAAAAAACCGGATTAGCTTGCCAAAGATGAGGCCATTACGGCTCGCCTTTAGGTGTACTCCTCGGGATAGCGTCATTTAAAGAACGAGGTCAGCACAACGTAAAAAAAAAAAACGTGAAAAAAAACTGTGAAAAAAAACGGAGGAGCTTGCCAAAGATGAGGACATTACGGCTCGCCTTTAGGTGTCCTCCTCGTGATAGCGTCATTTAAAGAAAGAGGGTCAGCACAACGTAAAAAAAAAAGGGAAAAAAACTATGAAAAAACCGGAGGAGCTTGCCAAAGATGAGGGCTTTACGGCTCGCCTTTAGGTGTCCACCTCAGGATAGCGTCATTTAAAGAACGAGGGTCAGCACAACGTAAAAAAAAAAAAAACTGTGAAAAAAAATCGGAGGAGCCTGCTGAAGATGAGGCCACTACGGCTCGCCTTTAGGTGTCCTCCTCGGGATAGCGTCATTTAAAGAACGAGTGTCAGCACAACGTAAAAGAAAAAAAAACAGAGGAGCCTGCCGAAGATGAGGCCGTTACGGCTCGCCTTTAGGTGTTCTCCTCGGATAGCATCATTTAAAGAACGAGGGCTAGCACAACGAAAAAAAAAAAAACTGGAGGAGCCTGCCGAAGATGAGGTCGTTACGGCTTGCCTTTAGGTGTTCTCCTCGGGATAGCATCATTTAAAGAACGAGGGCTAGCACAATGAAAAAAAAAACTGGAGGAGCCTGCTGAAGATGAGGTCGTTACGGCTCGCCTTTAGATGTCCTCCTCGGGATAGCGTCATTTAAAGAACGATGGTCAGCACAACGTAAAAAAAATAATAATAATAAAAAAAAGAGAAAAAACCAGAAAAAAACCGAGAAAAAACTATGAAAAAAATCGGTGGAGCTTGCCAAAGATGAGGCCATTACGGCTCGCCTTTAGGTGTCCTTCTCTGGATAGCGTCATTCAAAGAACGAGGGTCATCACAACACAAAAAAAAAAGAAAAGAAAAAAAAACCGGGAAAAAAAAACTGTGAAAAAAACCGGAGGAGCATGCCAAAGATGAGGCCATTACGGCTCGCCTTTAGGTGTCCTCCTCTTGATAGCGTCATTTAAAGAACGAGGGTCAACACAACGTAAAAAAAAAATCGGGAAAAAAATTGTGACAAAAAAACCGGTGGAGCTTGCCAAAGATGAGGCCATTACGGCTCGCCTTTAGGTGTCCTCCTCGGGATAGCGTCATTTAAAGAACGAGGGTCAGCACAACGTAAAAAAAAATGTGAAAAAAAACTGTGAAAAAAACCGGAAGAGCTTGCCAAAGATGAGGCCATTACGGCTCGCCTTTAGGTGTCCTCCTCGGGATAGCGTCATTTAAAGAACGAGGGTCAGCACAACGTTAAAAAAAAAAACCGGATTAGCTTGCCAAAGATGAGGCCATTACGGCTCGCCTTTAGGTGTACTCCTCGGGATAGCGTCATTTAAAGAACGAGGGTCAGCACAACGTAAAAAAAAAAAACGTGAAAAAAAACTGTGAAAAAAAACGAGGAGCTTGCCAAAGATGAGGACATTACGGCTCGCCTTTAGGTGTCCTCCTCGTGATAGTGTCATTTAAAGAAAGAGGGTCAGCACAACGTAAAAAAAAAAGGGAAAAAAACTATGAAAAAACCGGAGGAGCTTGCCAAAGATGAGGGCTTTACGGCTCGCCTTTAGGTGTCCACCTCAGGATAGCGTCATTTAAAGAACGAGGGTCAGCACAACGTAAAAAAAAAAAAAACTGTGAAAAAAAATCGGAGGAGCCTGCTGAAGATGAGGCCACTACGGCTCGCCTTTAGGTGTCCTCCTCGGGATAGCGTCATTTAAAGAACGAGTGTCAGCACAACGTAAAAGAAAAAAAAACAGAGGAGCTTGCCGAAGATGAGGCCGTTACGGCTCGCCTTTAGGTGTTCTCCTCGGGATAGCATCATTTAAAGAACGAGGGCTAGCACAACGAAAAAAAAAAAAAACTGGAGGAGCCTGCCGAAGATGAGGTCGTTACGGCTCGCCTTTAGATGTCCTCCTCGGGATAGCGTCATTTAAAGAACGATGGTCAGCACAACGTAAAAAAAATAATAATAACAAAAAAAGAGAAAAAACCGGAAAAAAACCGAGAAAAACTGTGAAAAAAATCGGTGGAGCTTGCCAAAGATGAGGCCATTACGGCTCGCCTTTAGGTGTCCTTCTCTGGATAGCGTCATTTAAAGAACGAGGGTCATCACAACATAAAAAAAAAAGAAAAGAAAAAAAAACCGGGAAAAAAAATTCTGAAAAAAACCGGAGGAGCATGGCAAAGATGAGGCCATTACGGCTCGCCTTTAGGTGTCCTCCTCTTGATAGCGTTATTTAAAGAACGAGGGTCAGCACAACGTAAAAAAAAATCGGGAAAAAAATTGTGACAAAAAAACCGGTGGAGCTTGCCAAAGATGAGGCCATTACGGCTCGCCTTTAGGTGTCCTCCTCGGGATAGCGTCATTTAAAGAACGAGGGTCAGCACAACGTAAAAAAAAAATGTGAAAAAAAATTGTGAAAAAAACCGGAAGAGCTTGCCAAAGATGAGGCCATTACGGCTCGCCTTTAGGTGTCCTCCTCGGGATAGCGTCATTTAAAGAACGAGGGTCAGCACAACTTTAAAAAAAAAAACCGGATTAGCTTGCCAAAGATGAGGCCATTACGGCTCGCCTTTAGGTGTACTCCTCGGGATAGCGTCATTTAAAGAACGAGGGTCAGCACAACGTAAAAAAAAAATATCGGGAAAAAAACTGTGAAAAAAATCGGAGGAGCCTGCCGAAGATGTGGCCATTACAGCTCGCTTTTAGGTGTCCTCCTCGAGATAGCGTCATGTAAAGAAGGAGAGTCAGCACAACGTAAAAAAAAAGGGAAAAAAACTATGTAAAAAACCGGAGGAGCTTGCCAAAGATGAGGGCTTTACGGCTCGCATTTAGGTGTCCTCCTCGGGATATCGTCATTTAAAGAACGAGGGTCAGCACAACGTAAAAAAAAAAAAAAACCGTGAAAAAAAATCGGAGGAGCCTGCTGAAGATGAGGCCACTACGGCTCGCCTTTAGGTGTCCTCCTCGGATAGCGTCATTTAAAGAACGAGTGTCAGCACAACGTAAAAAAAAAAACAGAGGAGCCTGCCGAAGATGAGGCCGTTACGGCTCGCCTTTAGGTGTCCTCCTCGGGATAGCATCATTTTAAGAACGAGGGCTAGCACAACAAAAAAAAAAAAACGGAGGAGCCTGCCGAAGATGAGGTCATTACGGCTCGCCTTTAGGTGTCCTCCTCGGCATAGCGTCATTTAAAGAACGATGGTCAGCACAACGTAAAAAAATAATAATAATAATAATAAAAAGAGAAAAAACTGGAAAAAAACCGAGAAAGAACTGTGAAAAAAATCGGAGGAGCCTGCCAAAGATGAGGCCATGACGGCTCGCCTTTAGGTGTCCTCCTCGGGATAGCGTCATTTAGAGAACGAGGGTCAGCACAACATTAAAAAAAAAAACCGGAGGAACTTGCCAAAGATGAGGCCATTACGGCTCGCCTTTAGGTGTACTCCTCGGGATAGCGTCATTTAAAGAACGAGGGTCAGCACAACGTAAAAAAAAAAACCGGGAAAAAAACTGTGAAAAAAACCGGAGGAGCCTGCCGAAGATGAGGCCATTACGGCTCGTTTTTAGGTGTCCTCCTCGAGATAGCGTCATTTAAAGAACGAGGGTCAGCACAACCTAAAAAAAAAAAACAGAGGAGCCTGCCGAAGATGAGGCCATTACGGCTCGCCTTTAGGTGTCCTCCTCAGGATAGCGTCAATTAAAGAACGAGGGTCAGCACAACGTAAAAAAAAAAAAAAAAAAAAAAAAAAAAAAAAAAAAAAAGCCCAGGAAAAAAAAGCCCGGGAAAAAAACTGTGAAAAAAACTAGAGGAGCTTGCCAAAGATGAGGCCATTATGGCTCGCCTTTAGGTATCCTCCTCGGTATAGCGTCATTTAAAGAACGAGGGTCAGCACAACGTAAAAAAAAAAAACCGGCGGAGCTTGCCAAAGATGAGGCCATTACGGCTTGCCTTTAGGTGTCCTCCTCTGGATAGCGTCATTTAAAGAATGAGGGTCAGCACAACGTAAAAAAAAAAAAACCGTAAAAAAAATTGTGAAAAAACCCAGAGGAGCTTGCCAAAGATGAGGCCGTTACGGCTCGCCTTTAGGTGTCCTCCTCGGGATAGCGTCATTTAAAGAACGAAGTTCAGCACAACGTTAAAAAAAAAAAACCGGAGGAGCCTTGATGGTGTATTTTTGTGGATAAACGAATTTCTCCAAAACACCCAAAACTAACCGGCAAGTGCACCGGGTCGCATCAAGTAATAATAACTCACGGGAGTGAGGTCGATCCCACAGGGATTGAAGGATTGAGCAATTTTAGTTTAGTGGTTGATTTAGTCAAGCGAATCAAGATTTGGTTGAGTGATTAGTGATTTGCAGAATTTAGATTGCATGGAAAGTAAAGGGAATGGGTAAATTGCATGAAATTAAAGAGAACTGAAATTTAAAGTGCTGAATCTTAAAGAACAAGAAATTAAATGGCAGAAACTTAGAACGCAAGAAATATAAATTGCAGAATCTTAAAGTGCAAGAAATGTAAATGGCTTGGATTGTAAAGGGAATTGGGAATTGGATTTGCAGAAATTAAACAAGGAAAAGTAAAATTCAACAAGCAGAGGAGTAGAAGATAACTTGGATTGAACTGGATCTAAAACAGAATTGTAAATGAGCATGAAAGCATTAAACAGAGGATGTAAAATTGGAATTTAGATCTCAGGACCCAAGAGACTAGATAACCAAGTCTAGATCTCAATGCCTTCCTAGATCCAACAAGAACAATTGCAAAGGAAATGTAAATAGCAAAGAAAGTAGATGAAGAAGCAATTAACCGAAACTGAAATTCAATTAAGCAGAGAATTAAACAAAGAGATCTCAGGATGAGATTGAAACAGAATTCCTTCAATTCTCCAACCCAAGATCCAAGATAAGTGTAATTGAAATTGAAAGCAAGAAAACTAAGAGGAAGGGAATTCAATTCTCCTTCCCCGAGACTTAGAAATTAAAATTCTCTCAACACCAAAAGCTCTCCGAAAACTCTCTATGAAAACTAAAAGGAAAAGCTCCCCAAAAACTTAAATCCTATGCTATTTATACACTTTCTTCAATTGGGCCTTTGCTCTTGATGGAATTGGGTTGATAGAGGCCTTGGTTGATTGCTCTTGGAGTTTGGAGAATAACCGAATTGAACCGGGTTTGGAATCATGAAAGCTTGAGTAAAAGTTTGAGTAAAAGTTTGAGGCTAACTTTTACTCCAACTTTTCACATCAGCCACCCTTCTTTGCTGATACCAACGTTGGGGCAAAAGTTAGGGGTCAAACTTTTGCTCCAACGTTGGCCTCCCCTTGCACACTCATGGCGCCAACGTTTGCCAAAAAGTTAGAGGCAAACGTTGGCGCAAACTTTTGCTCTCCAGGGTGTGTTGTTCATGCACCAACGTTTGCCAAAAAGTTTGAGGCTAACATTGGCGCAAACTTTTGCTCTCCAGGATGTTGATTTGTGATGCCAAAAGTTTGCCAAAAAGTTTGAGGCAAACTTTTGCTCCAGCTTTTTGCCCAAAAGTTTGCACAAAAGTTTGAGGCAAACTTTTGGTCCAGCTTTTTGCTCCCTGGTTCATTTTCACTTATTCCAAAAGTTTGAGCTAAAGTTTGAGGCAAACTTTTGCTCAAACTTTTTGTCCTCTCTTCCTCCTAGCCATTCCTTCTTGCTTCAACCTTTCTCCAAGCTTTCTTCACCTATCATTAATTAACCAAACACATCAAAGGTATGCTCAAAACCATGAGATATTCATTCTTTCATAATATGTGACAATTATAGCATAAAACGTCATGAAATAGCATGAATTCATACATGGTTGATTAAATCAAAGGAAGCATGAAAATCTACCCAATTGGCTTGCTTATGGCTCAAGAAAGTGCATAATTCAATTGAAAACAAAAGAAAAAGGCTAGTGAAACTAGGCTAAGATGACTTGTCATCACAACACCAAACTTAAAGCTTGCTTGTCCCCAAGCAAGAAATGATTTATTGAGAAGAAAGAATGAAATGGAAGAGGATGTTCATGCTAGTAGAGTGTTATTGGTAGTTCATGGGGTTCTATGTGGATATGTACACACTCACCTCTTATTGACTCTTAAGCCTAGAAAGTCTCCTTCAAGCTTCAAGTAACATACTGCTATGACCTCTCATTATTCCTTTATCCTTGGCTATTATCTTGTTCATAAGCTTTATTTGAGTGTCATGTGTAGCAAGTTTATTTCCTTTTCTTTATACTTGACACATTATTCACTATAGACACTTGGCTCACATTCCTTCTTAGAACATTGATGCCCAACACCTCTTTGGGCTACTAAATGCCTTGTAGTTAGGTTGCTCTTGATAGTGGACTTTCAGCTGATGATCCCGGATTAGTTAACCCAAGTCATCAAGTGTTGATGCACTCCAAAGAGCTTAATAATCCAAGCAGATCCTAATACAAAGACACCACAGGCATATGCTCTAAGGTTCAAGCTATTGGTGTCCAGCTTTGTTTCTTTTTGTTTTTCTTTTGTTCTGCCACTCTTTGGCTATTTCTTTTTCTCCCCTTTTTTTTTTCTTTCTTTTTTGTTTTTCTGTCTAACCAAGGACTTTTATTTGATTGAGATTCATAGACAGTAGGCCACTTTATACTTAGAAGGGGACATCCTAGTTCTTTTATTCACCAAAGTGAGCTATTATACAATCACACACATACACCACCACTTACTTTTATTGTACTTCTATCTAACAGAGAACTATCTCACTTCACATTCAAACATTTCTTTTATTGAATTGAAAATGCAGGGGACAAAGCATGCTTTTTGTTCAGTGAAAGTAAACACACAAGCACACACATAGACTAGCTTACTTATTCTAAGAGTGATTCTACTTGTATTAGATGAACATTCTAACAAAACACAAGTCAAAACATTTTTCAACAGTAAGAGTTAAGTGTAAATACAACTTGTTGGTTTGCAGTTCCTTTGTCCTTCCTTCTGTTGTGCCTTTTTGAGTTATGATGCATAGTGTCTTCAAATGGTGGTGAATTCCCTGCATAATTCTCAAAAGTTGCTTGCTTCTCAAGCCCTTAGATGACCAGTTAGTATGCATGAATTGAGTGTGGCTTATGGATTTAATTTGGTGTGGGAACACCAAACTTAAGTTCTTGCCACTTCTCTGGATACAGCAGGTTAACTCTTAGGCAAAATCTTGTGTCCTTGCTAAAGGTTATGAAGTTAAGACTAAAAAGCAGTTAAGTGGTTGAATAATCTGTTCGATTGCTTGGAACTAACAATGTGCAGGAAGTTAGAATGTGCTTTTGAATGAGGTTTTGGTGGAACACCAAACTTAGAGTCCTCCATTCTCCTTTAAGTTGTTTTTGGTGTGCAACACCAAACTTAGCTCCTTGCAATACATATCAATTATTCAACATTTTTATTGAAAAAGCTATGAAAAGAAAACTACCTCAGGTTGGGTTGCCTCCCAACAAGCGCTCTTTTATTGTCACTAGCTTGACATCCTTCAATTCCTTTCAAGAAGGCTGTAGGTTCTGGACCTCTTTTTCCTTATCCCATTGTCCTCCCAAGTACAGCTTTGCTCTGTGACCATTTGCTGTGAATTGATTCTTGTTGCTTCATCTAGTAGTTCAATGCTCCCATAAGGAAAAACCTTTGTCACCAAGTATGGGCCAGTCCATTTAGACTTAAGTTTGCCAGGGAAGATCTTAAGCCTTGAGTTATACAGGAGCACTTGCTGCCCTGGCTTGAATTCCTTCTTTGTGATCTTCTTGTCATGCCACCTCTTTGCTCGTTCCTTGTATATCTTAGCACTCTCATAAGCTTCTATCCTGAATTCATCTAACTGATTCAGTTGCAACAACCTTTTTTCTCCTGCAGCTTGGGAATCAAGGTTGAGGAGTTTAATGGCCAAAAAAGCTCTGTGTTCAAGCTCTACAGGGAGGTGGCAGGATTTGCCATACAATAGCTGAAAGGGTGACTTGCCAATAGGAGTTTTGAAAGCTATCCTATATGCCCATAATGCATCTTCTAGCTTCCTAGCCCAATCTTTTCTTGTGCTTCCCACTGTTTTCTCTAGGATCTTCTTTAATTCCCTATTTGCTAGTTCAGCCTGGCCATTAGTCTAAGGGTGGTAAGGTGTAGCCACTTTATGGATTATTCCATATTTGTGGAGGAGCTTCTCCATCTGTTTGTTGCAAAAGTGACTACCACCATCACTGACAAGACCCTTGGGCACTCCATATCTTGTGAAAATGTGCTTTTTAAGGAATCGGAGGACAATCTGTGCATCACAGGTGGTCGTGGCTATGGCTTCCACCCACTTTGACACATACTCCACTGCGACTAAGATATATCTGAAAGAATAGGAAGGGGGAAAGGGCCCCATGAAATCAATTCCCCATAGATCAAATAATTCCAGTTCCAAGATGAAGTTTTGAGGCATCTCATTCCTTCTTGTTAATCCTCCTGCTTTCTGGCATTCATTATATTGGTGAACATATTCTCTGGCATCCTTGAAGATAGTTGGCCAATAGAAGCCGCTCTGCAATATCTTTGCAGCTGTTTTCTTTGGGCCAAAGTGTCCACCATAAGCTGAACCATGGCAGTGCCACAGGATATCCCTCATTTCACTCTCAGGGACACACCTTCTAATTACTCCATGAGAACATCTCTTGAACAGGAAGGGTTCATCCCTTCAGAATTTCTTTCCCTCATTGATTAACTTCTTCACTTGTTGCTTAGAAAAGTCTTGAGGTATCTTTCTTCCCACTTTGTAGTTTGCTATGTCAGTAAACCAAGGTGCTTGCTGGATCTGCAAAAGGTGCTCATCTGGGAAGCTTTCGTTCACGGGCTGAGATGCTTGTTGAATTGTTTCATGTGGTAGCCTCGACAAATGGTCAGCAACCCGGTTTTCAGTGCCCTTCCTGTCTCTTACCTCAATGTCAAACTCTTGTAAGAGCAATATCCACCTGATAAATCTTGGTTTAGCATCCTGTTTTGACATCAAATACTTAAGTGCAGCATGGTCACTATAAACCACAACTTTGGATCCTATCAAGTATGATCTAAACTTATCAAAAGCATAAACTACAGCTAGCAACTCCTTCTCCGTTGTGGTGTAATTTCTTTGGGCCTCATTCAACACTTTACTTGCATAATATATGACATGATGTAAGTTTCCCTTCTTTTGCCCAAGTACAGCACCAATTGCAAGGTCACTTGCATCACACATGAGTTCAAAGGGTAACTCCCAATCTGGAGGTGTGATGATTGGTGCTGTTGTGAGTCTGTTTTTTAAAGTTTCAAAGGCTTGCTGACAGTTTTCATCAAAAACAAAAGGGTTATCAAGCATTAATAGATTACTCAAAGGTTTGGCTATTTTTGAAAAATCCTTGATAAACCTTCTGTAAAATCTGGCATGTCCCAAGAAACTTCTAACAGCTTTCACATTAATTGGTGGAGAGAGTTTTTCTATGATCTCAACCTTTGCCTTGTCGACCTCTATCCCTTTTCTTGAAATTTTATGACCAAGAACAATCCCTTCGGGTACCATGAAGTGGCATTTCTCCCAATTCAAAACCAAATTAGTTTCTTGGCACCGTTTCAAGACAAGGGTTAGATGGTTTAGGCAAGCATTGAAATTATCACCAAAAACAGAGAAATCGTCCATGAAGACTTCTAAAAATTTTCGACCATATCAGAGAAAATGGAGAGCATACACCTTTGAAATGTGGCAGGGGCGTTACAAAGCCCAAAGGGCATCCTTCGGTATGCAAAGACTCCAAATGGGCATGTAAAGGCAGTCTTCTCTTGGTCCTTGGGTCCACCACGATTTGATTATACCCAGAATATCCGTCCAAAAAGCAATAATAGGCATGGCCGGCCAACCTTTCCAGCATCTGATCAATGAATGGGAGAGGGAAATGGTCCTTCCTGGTGGCATCATTCAATCTTCTATAGCCTATGCACATCCTCCACCCAGTCACTGTTCTAGTAGGGATCAACTCATTCTTCTCATTAGTGATGACCGTCATTCCTCCTTTCTTTGGTACAACTTGAACCGGGCTTACCCATGGGCTGTCAGATATTGGGAAGATTACCCCTGCATTCCACAACTTCATTACTTCCTTCTGGACAACTTCCTTCATTGTGGGATTTAGCCTTCTTTGTGGTTGAACCACTGGTTTGGAATTATCTTCCAAGAGGATCTTATGCATACACACTGCAGGGCTGATCCCCTTCAGGTCATCAATGGTCCATCCTAAAGCATCTTTGTGAGCTTTGAGTACATCAAGAAGTTTTCCTTCTTCTTTCTTTGTCAGGGATGAATTAATGATTACTGGGAAGCTCTCCGATGTGCCAAGGAATGCATATTTGAGATGGGTGGGTAATGGTTTCAGTTCTTGTTTTCGTACTTCTTCCTTCTTGTCTTGTTTTTCATCTTGCTCAATAGAAGTCTCAGCTACTTGTTCCTCTGTTGCCCCTTGATTTCCTTCTTGCTCTTGAGGATTTTCTTCCAGCATTTCTTCCACCAAACTCTCTATCATGTCCACTCTCACATAATCCTCTTACTCGGTAATGTGTTGCATTGACTTGAAGACGTTTATGACCATTTGTTCATTGTGGACCCTGAAGATCATTTCTCCTTTTTCTACATCAATAATGGCTCTTGCTGTGGCTAGAAATGGCCTTCCTAAAATGATTGAATTGTTTTCTTCCTCTTCAGTATCCAAAATCACAAAATCTGCTGGGAAAATAAACTCCCCAACCTTCACCAACAGATTTTCCACAATTCCAGTGGGTGTTTTGATTGATCTGTCAGCCATGACCAATGACATCCTGGTGGGTTTAAGCTCTTCTATAGCAAGTTTTCTCATCATTGAGAGAGGCATTAAGTTGATGCTGGCACCAAGATCACAGAGAGCTTTGGTGAGAATTATTCTGCCAATGGTGCATGAGACTACAAAGCTTCCTGGATCCTTGAGTTTTGGTGGAATGCCCCTTTGAATCAAAGCACTGCATTCCTCGGTGAGTAACACGGTTTCCTTCTCAAGCCAACTTCTTTTCTTATTGATAAGCTCTTCAAAAACTTGGCATACAGAGCATTTGCTCAAGTGCTTCAGCCAAGGGAATATTGATTTCCAGCTTTTTGAAAGTCTCAAGGAACTTATGAAAATGTTGGTTCTTAGTTTCTTTGTTGAACCTCTGGGGATATGGCAGTGGAGGTGTGATGCTCTTTCCTATTTGCTGCTGTCCCTGAGTTACTTCTTTGAACCGTGTGGTTGGTTGTCCTTCTCTTTGAGTTTCTTAATGTTCTTGTTTGGCGTCACAACTTGATCCTTGGCTTCATCTGCCTTTGTTTGCTCCTCATCTTCTATTGGCCTTTTGCTGCTCTCTGCTTGCTTCTTTGTAGTGTCATTATTGTTCATCAATGTTTTCCCACTCCTTAATTGTATTGCCTTGCATTCTTCCTTAGGATTTGGAATTGTGTCACTCGTAGAGAGCTTGAAGGTCTCTCAATAGAGATCTGCTTGAGATTTGCCCCATCTGCCTCTCTAGGCTCTTTATGGAGCTTCATGGTTCTTGGTTATCATTTCCTGGTGTTTCAACATTTTGTCCATCAAGGTCTCCAAGTTAGTGAGTCTTTGAGATTCAGGTGATACTTGAGGTGGGTTATGAGATGTGGGTGGTGGATGGTAGGTATTTTGGTTGGTGGGTTGCTTATTGGATTGGTACTGGTTGGGGTTGGGGTAGTTGTTTTGAGGTTTTCTGTAGGGGTTCTGGTTAGTTTGCTGCTGGCTGTGGTTTTGGTTGCTTCTTGGGTTGTTTTGGTTTGAGTTCCTCTGCCATGGTTGTTGGTTTTGGGTATGATTATCTCCCCATCTGAGGTTTGGGTGGTTCTTCCAGGATGAATTGTATGTATCACCATACACTTCATTTGGTCCTTGGTTGTGTATATACTGTACTTGCTCTTGTTGTTGTTCTTCTTGAGTTTCTTCATTTTGCCCCCATGTGGATGATGGTTGGCTTGTATTAACTGCTGCAACTTGGAGGCTATCAATCCTCTTGGCCATTTGCTCAAATTGTTGTTGAATTTGCTGCTGCATCATCTTGTTTTGAGCCAAGATTGAGTCCACTCCTTCTAGCTCCATTACTCCTCTCCTTTGTGATGGTTGGCGATTTCTTTGGTGAGCAAAGAAATATTGATTGTTGGCCACCATGTCAATAAGATTTTGAGCTTCTTCTGCTGTTTTCATCAGTTGCAATGATCCTCCAGCTGAGTGGTCAAGTGATTCTTGAGCCTTTAGAGTGAGTCCTTCATAGAAGTTCTGTAGCTTGTCCCACTCAGTGAACATTTCTGGTGGACATTTCCTCAGCAGAGCCTTGTATCTCTCCCATGCTTCATACAGATTTTTAGCATCCAATTGTGTGAATGTTTGCACCTCAGTTTTCAGCCTGATGACTCTTTGAGGTGGATAGAATTTGGCTAGAAATTTAGTCACCAAATCATCCCAGCTAGTGATGCTTCCTTGAGAAAAAGTTTCAAGCTATTGTGCGGCCTTGTCCCTTAATGAGAACGGGAACAACAGAAGCTTGTAGGTCTCAGGATTCACGCCATTGGACTTGACAGTGTCACAGATCCTTAAGAAGTAGATAAATGTTGATTTGGATCCTCCAATGGTCCTCCTCCAAACGAGCAGTTGTTTTGGACTAATGTAATGAGTTGTGGCTTCAATTCAAAGTTATTTGCATTGACATTAGGGTGAGAATGCTGCTTCCACAATATCTAGCATTTGCAAAGGTATAGGAGGCCAAAACTATCCTCTGGGGTGGGTTGTTATTGTTTTGTCTGTCCACCAGGTGATTGGTTGAATGTTCTCCATATCTTGGAATTCTTCTTCTGATTCCTCTTCTCCAACAATATTTTTCCTCTTTCAGCTCTTCTTAACCTCCTGAGAGTTCTTTCGTCTTGTTCATGAAAGGTGGTGTGGTTCTTCTTGTACCTGACATACAAGCAAAACATAAGAAACACTCAAACCAGTGATACTTCATCTATTGCTAGAATGAATTTTAGTTAGCTTAAGCAAAATTCAAACAGTTAGTGGGTTAATTGAAATTAAAGGACAGAAAGAAAAAGTGCTTGATCTAGATCTCCACTTTACTTAATCATTGTCAATCTAATCAATCCCTGGCAACGGCGCCAAAAACTTGATGGTTATTTTTGTGGAAAAACGAATTCTCCAAAACACCCAAAACTAACCGGCAAGTGCACCGGGTCGCATCAAGTAATAATAACTCACGGGAGTGAGGTCGATCCCACAGGGATTGAAGGATTGAGCAATTTTAGTTTAGTGGTTGATTTAGTCAAGCGAATCAAGATTTGGTTGAGTGATTAGTGATTTGCAGAATTTAGATTGCATGGAAAGTAAAGGGAATGGGTAAATTGCATGAAATTAAAGAGAACTGAAATTTAAAGTGCTGAATCTTAAAGAACAAGAAATTAAATGGCAGAAACTTAGAACGCAAGAAATATAAATTGCAGAATCTTAAAGTGCAAGAAATGTAAATGGCTTGGATTGTAAAGGGAATTGGGAATTGGATTTGCAGAAATTAAACAAGGAAAAGTAAAATTCAACAAGCAGAGGAGTAGAAGATAACTTGGATTGAATCGGATCTAAAACAGAATTGTAAATGGCATGAAAAGCATTAAACAGAGATGTAAAATTGGAATTTAGATCTCAGGACACAAGAGACTAGATAACCAAGTCTAGATCTCAATGCCTTCCTAGATCAACAAGAACAATTGCAAAGGAAATGTAAATAGCAAAGAAAGTAGATGAAGAAGCAATTAACCGAAACTGAAATTCAATTAAGCAGAGAATTAAACAAAAGATCTCAGGATGAGATTGAAACAGAATTCCTTCAATTCTCCAACCCAAGATCCAAGATAAGTGTAATTGAAATTGAAAGCAAGAAAACTAAGAGGAAGGGATTCAATTCTCCTTCCCCGAGACTTAGAAATTAAAATTCTCTCAACACCAAAGCTCTCCGAAAACTCTCTATGAAAACTAAAAGGAAAAGCTCCCCAAACTTAAATCCTATGCTATTTATACACTTTCTCATGGGCCTTTGCGTCTTGATGAATTGGGTTGATAGAGGCCTTGGTTGATTGCTTGGAGTTTGGAGAAGAACGAATTGAACCGGGTTGGAATCATGAAAGCTTGAGTAAAAGTTTGAGTAAAAAGTTTGAGGCTAACTTTTACTCCAACTTTTCACATCAGCCACCCTCTTTGCTGATACCACGTTGGGCAAAAGTTAGGGGTCAAACTTTGCTCCAACGTTGGCCTCCCCTTGCACACTCATAGCGCCAACGTTGCCAAAAGTTAAGGCAAACGTTCGAAACTTGCTCTCCAGGGGTGTTCAGCGCCAACGTTTGCCAAAAATTTGAGCAACGTCGCAAACTTGCCTCCAGGGTGTGATTTGTGATGCCAAAAGTTTGCCAAAAGTTTGAGGCAAACTTTTGCTCCAGCTTTTTGCCCAAAGTTTGCACAAAAGTTTGAGGGAAACTTTTGGTCCAGCTTTTGCTCAAAGTTTGCACAAAGTTTGAGGCAAACTTTTGCCAGCTTTTTGCTCCTGGTTCATTTTCACTTTCCAAAAGTTGAGCTAAAGTTTGAGGCAAACTTTTGCTCAAATTTTTGTCCTCTCTTCCTCCTAGCCATTCCTTCTTTCCCCCTGCTTCAACCTTCTCTCCAAGCTTCTATCTACCTAAATCATTAATCAACCAAAACATCAAGCTATGTCAAATATGATATTCATTCTTCATAATATGTGAAATTATAGCATAAAACCATGAAATTGCTTAATTCATACATGGTATGATTAAATCAAAGTGAAATCTACCAATTGCTTCTTTGGGCTCAAAAAGTGCAAATAATTGAAATTAATGAAAAAGGCTAGTGACAGTCATTTAAAGAACGAGGGTCAGCAGAACGTAAAAAAAAAAAAAAAAAAGAAAAAATCAGAAAAAAAACCGGAGAAGCTTGCCAAGAGGCCATTACGGCTCGCCTTTAGGTGTACTCCTCGAGATAGCGTCATTTAAAGAACGAGGGTCAGCCAACGTCAAAAAAAAAAAAAAGGAAAACTGTGAAAAAAAACGAAAAAACCGGAGGAGCCTGCCGAAGATGAGGTCATTACGGCTCACCTTTAGTGTCCTCGGAGATAGCGTCATTTAAAGAATGACGTCAGCACAACGTAAAAAAAAAAAAAAAGAAACCGGAGGAGCCTGCGAAGATGAGCCATTACGGCTCGCCTTTAGGTGTCCTCCTCGGATAGTGTCATTTAAAGAACGAGGGTCAGCAGAACGTAAAAAAAAAAAGAAAAAAAACAGTGAAAAAAACCGGAGGAGCTGCCAATAGGCCATTACGATTCGCCTTTAGTGTCCTCTCATGGGATAGCGTCATTT